>NC_053497.1:83325366-83580366 GCF_905171775.1 Rana temporaria | reverse complement strand
ACACCTCCTCCATGCTTCACGGTGGGAACCAGGCATGTAGAGTCCATCCGTTCACCTTTTCTGCATCACACAAAGATACAGGGGTTGGAACCAAAGATCTCAAGTTTGGTCTCATCAGACCAAAGCACAGATTTCCACTGGTCTAATGTCCATTCCTTGTGTTCTTTAGCCCAAACAAGTCTCTTCTGCTTGTTGCCTTTCTTTAGCAGTGGTTTCCTAGCAGATATTCTACCATGAAGGCCTGATTCACACAGTCTCCTCTTACCAGTTCTAGAGATGTGTCTGCTGCAAAAGGTGGCTACTTTGAAGAACCTAGGATATGAAATATATTTTCAGTTGTTTCACACTTTTTTGTTATGTATAATTCCACATGTGTTAATTCATAGTTGTGATGCCTTCAGTGTGAATCTACAATTTTCATAGTCAAGAAAACTCTTTGAATGAAAAGGTGTGTCCAAACTTTTGGTCTGTACTATGTGTGTGTGTGTGTGTGTGTGTGTATATGTATGTATGTATGTATGTATGTATGTATGTATGTATGTATGTATATTAGGGATGCACCGAAATGGAAATTTCAGAACCGAAACGAAACCGAAATAAAAAAAAAATTCAGTCCGAAACCGAAACCGAAAATGAATTTTCTTTGTTTTCCCCCTATTTATATTTTTTGGCGGCAATCGATGTGGCAACAATAATTGATGGTTACAGTGGCTGTGTTTGATGGGCACAGTGGCGACGTGTGTTGGCACAGTGGCTGCATGTGATGGCACAGTGGCTGCGTTTGATGGGCACAGTGGTGACGTGTGTTGGCAGTGGCATAGTGGCTGCGTGTGATGGCACAGTGGCTGCGTTTGATGGGCACAGTGGTGACGTGTGATGGCACAGTGGCTGAGTTTGATGGGCACAGTGGTGACGTCTGATGGCACAGTGGCTGCGTTTGATGGGCACAGTGGTGACGTCTGATGGCACAGTGGCTGCGTTTGATGGGCACAGTGGTGACGTCTGATGGCACAGTGGTTGTATGTGATGGCACAGTGAGGCTGCAATTTAATGTTTTTTTTGGTAGTCAGATAAGGCAAGCATGGCTCAATAACACACAAACGTTAAACGTTTGTATGTTATTGAGCAATGCTTGCCTTGTCTGACTACCAAAAAAAATATCAATTGCAGCCTCACTGTGTTACTGTGAAAAAAATGGCACCTCAGTTCCTCAGTTAGTTAACGGTTAAAGGTTTTGTGCTGCTTACTTTTAGTACACTGCTAGGTTCCTCCTAGGCATGCAGTGTGATTACAGGCACACAGGCTCCGACACAGCTCCCTGCACGCTCCGAGTCCTCCCTCGCCTCCGGCCGTGACGTCACGCGGCTCACGCTGCTGGACTATACCAAGAGAGTCCAAAGAGTAGGGGGAGTCCAAAAATCAGGAAATAGGAGCTAGGAGGACTCCGGTGGAGTGCGATCGGCAGTCGGCACACAATTTGTACAATGCCACTGCCGCTGCTCGCGCTATGTACAGGTCTGGCGGCCAGAGTGTGTGTCTGGCGGTCTGCGTGTACATAAGAACCCCCCCTCTTGTAAACTAAATGGTACAACCCAAAACTTTATTATCGGCAATTTTTACTGTGTTTCGGCAGGGACCCAAAAATGCTATTTTCGGCCGATATGTATCGGCCGCCGATAATCGGTGCATCCCTAATATATATGTATGTATGTATGTATGTATGTAACGGTTTGACAGCGATCCAGATATATATATATATATATATATATATATATATATATATATATATATATATATATATACATATATACATACATACATACATACATACATACATACATACATACATACATACATACATACATACATACATTTTTATTTTCTTTTTTTTCTTTTTTCAGTGAGTGGTCCCTCAATACAGGAACTGATATAGAATAATCCAGAAAGTCATAACTAGTAGTGAAATGGTGCATTCTTTCTTCCACCTTATTTACAGCTATACCTGCTGCCTAAGTCATACAGATTGGCAGACCTGTCATTTTATATTTAGCAAATTTAATTGAGCTTTTTTTTTTTTTTTTATCAATAAGTGCTTTCTGAGATGATATCTTTCAAGAATCTGTTGTCTTTGAAATGTAAAGCTTTGTCGTGTTCACTTTTTCTGTTTTGTTTAATAAATAACCATATATTGCCTGTTGGCTTAGATTTGAACATAATTTTGTAATCTATGACCGGTAGTAAAGTTTCAAGTTTAATTGCCTAATTAGCCTCATTTTCTAAAGTGCGTTAATAGCCTTGGATGACGTACCCATTCATAAAACCTGGGATTACTTAAGATACTGTATAATAGTGTTTGGAAACTGTGATGCCACCACATACTGTATGTCAGGGCAGGGGTTCTCAACACTTTTTTTTTCAGTGTTTATCTTCTCCTTTGCTGAGCTAGTACTACCCCAGTGCTGATGGGAATGGGCAGGTAAGAGGGCAAACAAGGATGCTGTGCAGGTACCCAAAATCCTTATCAACCTATGATGTCATGGGTTGTTAGGACGCTAGGACTGGAAGGTTGTAATGGTGTAAAATTTTTGGGCATTTTGCCAAGGCACCCTGGTTGAAAGAGGCTGATCTAAGGGACATTTCTTTTTACTGAGCTATTTAACAGTAAAGGAACATTTTTCTTCATGTTCTGGGAGCAATGCTACTTCATATACAGTATATCATACAGTGGAACCTCGGTTTACGAGTAACGCAGTTTAACAAGCATTTTGAAAGACAAACTTTTTAAAAGAAATTCTGCCTCGGTTGGCGAATGTGTTGTCTCACGAAACGAGCAGAATTCAAGCTAATGTGGCCTGCAGTACCACATTTGGCCTAAGGTGGGGGGCGCCGGAGCCATTCAGCACCGTTCGGAAATGCACTGAAAGACCCGAGGACAGCTTAGCTGACCTTGGAAAGGCTTGTGAACGTGGTCTTTCCGATGTTCTCCAAGGTCAGCCAAAGTGTCCTCCGGGCCTTTCCAGCCGTCTCCGAGGCTCTCCCACACCCCCTCCAACTTTGGCCACCTGCGGTATTGCATGCCTTTTGAAGTCAATGCGGAACAAATCATTTTTGTTTCCATTGACTTCAATGGGGAAACTCGCTTTGATATGCGAGTTCTTTGAATTAGGAGCATTCCCCTGCAAGGATTATGCTTGTAATGTATTTGTAGTGTATGTATGAATTCGGCTTTAAATATATTAAAATATGCAGATTACAAGGTAAACGTTTTGAGGAATGTTTTTTTTTTTTCTAACAATGAGTTACTAGACAGAGCCTGCCATTGGAGAGGAGAGCCAACAGGTATGCCCACTGATGCCAGGAGAGCTGAGCCAGGGACAGAACTGTTGGGCATGCTTGGATGCGTCAGCATCGAGCCGGAGGTATGGAGAGAAAGGGGGAAGCCTGTGAGCCTTCTTGGAATACAAGCTTACCGTTACTACACGTTACGCGCACATGCACTTTGTCAAAGTCCTTTTTTTTTTTTTTTCACTCTTTAATCAATTTCTTTTAATACCACATTTCCTCAGTGTTTAAGCAGCTGCACTGGGTTTTGATCCAAAATTTAGTTGGTCACATTACAGAACCCAACGGTTTGACAGCGATCCAGATTTTATGTAAATAAAGATTGTAGTCCATATGGAGTATAAACGTAGATTGACTCCACTTTCTCTGGCATCCCCCACTCACATTGAGTAAATGGCCATAAAACAGACTAACTGCCGAGATGGACTATAGACTATGGGATTTGTAGTGTGCATATATTGGTGCACATGACTGCAACCAACATGTACTGTTTGTTCCAAACAAGAGCGGAGAGAAAAGAAAGACAGGTTTGGGAACTCATGGAGGATGTTGCAAGGACGCAGTAAGAAATTATTCCAGAAAAATAGATTACGGTCATAAAATGGTAGATCTGTACATATTATTTTTTTAGAGCACAAGGCTTCTTTTAAAAAAAAAAAAAAAAAAAAGGGGGTAAGTTCACCTTTTATAACATAGCAGACCTGATTTCCTTCTGCTAGCATTATACATTTGTCTATCTATACAATAATTATACTTTCCATAGATGGGCAGATGTCTCCCCAAAAATGAGAGATGCCTGTATGTTTTTTGTAGGTCCTACTGTGTGTGTGTGGGTTTTTTTTTTTTTTTGTTTTGTTATAGCCTTTTCAATTGCTTCAGAGTAAAACATTTCAATGCACATCTCGTTGAGTAAGCTGAGAACCCTGCATGCAATATTGTACACATGGATAAAAAATAATGCGCCTATCTAACTCCTCCACACCGAAGAAGAGACAGCATGAGTTTGAATCCCTTGTCTTGTGTGCATAGCTCTATATAAAGCAGTTGTATAAATGTCCAAGGTTATACAAATTAGATTCGGATAACAAATTTATATAGGGGGTTTACTGGTGCTCACTTTAATCTCTTGGCAAATTCCTATCTGCTTAGAGAGCTGCTACAACAAACATTTCCAGAATTCTTCATCCATCTCGCCACAAACCCCAGTCAAGAGAGGAAATATGTAGGTTGCCACATATGACCTCTTGGTCTGATAAAGTCTGCTAGCCGACTGTCAAGCAAATGCTTTGGCCTTAAAGGGGTTGTACAGGTTTTTTTATTTTTTTTTTTCTAAATGGGTTAATTTAAGCTAGTGCATTGTTGGTTCACTTACCTTTTTCCTTCCATTTCCCTTCTTCTAAATGTTTTTTTTTTCCTTTTGTCTGAATTTCTCACTTTGTCTGAATTTCTCACTGTTCCTCCTCGGTAAGCTGTTCTGACTGACTTTCCACCGCTCTGATGATGGGGGCAAGCTTACTGAGGAGAAACATGACGTGAGAAATTCAAACAAAGAAAAACATTTTAGGAGGGAAATCGAAGGAAAAGGTAAGTGAACCAACAATGCACTAGCTTAACCACTTAAGGACCACCCACTGTATATATACGTCCACAGAATGGCACGGCTGGGCAGATGGACGTACCAGCACATCCTGTACATCTACCCAGCCATGGGTCGCGGGCGGGGGACCCGGTCCGAAGCTCTGGGACCGTGGGATCTGCAGGGTCGATCGCCGTTGGGGTCCCGCGATCGGTCCCCGGAACTGAACGGGGAGAGCCGCGTGTAAACACGGCTTCCCCATGCTTCACTGTGGCGGCTGCATCGATCGCATCATCCCTTTTATAGGGAACCACAATCGATGACGTCAGACCTACAGCCACACCCCCCTACAGTTGTAAACACACACTAGGTGAAACATAACCCCTTCAGCGCCCCCTGTGGTTAACTCCCAAACTGCAACTGTCATTTTCACAATAAAGCATGCAATTTAAATGCATTTTTTGCTGTGAAAATGACAATGGTCCCAAAAATGTGTCAAAATTGTCCGAAGTGTCCGCCATAATGTCGCAGTCACAAAAAAAATCACTGATCGCCGCCATTAGTAGTAAAAAAAAAAAAAAAAAAAAAAAAAAAAAAATGCAATAAAACTATCCCCTATTTGTAAACGCTACAAACCAACCGATAAACGCTTATTGCGATATTTTTTTTTTTTTTTTTTTTTTTTACCAAAAATAGGTAGAATACGTATCGGCCTAAACTGAGGAAAATATTTTTTTTTATGTATATTTTTGGGGGATAGTTATTATAGAAAAAAGTAAAATAATTTGCATTTTTTTTTTTTAAAACTGTCGCTCTATTTTTGTTTATAGCCAAATAAATAAAAAACGCAGTGGTGATCAAATACCACCAAAAGAAAGCTCTATTTGTGGGAAAAAAGGACGTCAATTTTGTTTTGGAGCAACGTCGCACGACCGCGCAATTGTCTGTTAAAACAACGCAGTGCCGAATCGCAAAACCTGGCCTGGGCCTTTAGCTGCATTTTGGTCCATGGCTTAAGTGGTTAAAGAACCAATTTAGAAAATAAAAGACGAACCTTTACAACCCCTTTAATTTTGAGTCCATGATCTGGATCATCTATAGATATTAGAAATTCTGACTTCTCAAGCTTCCCAAAATTGAATTTGCTAAATGCTTGTGTCTAAGACAAATACTCCCTTCCTGCCCAGCCCTCTTAAAGCGGGGGTTCACCCTATGAACGGATTTTTTTTTTTTTTTTTTTTCCCTACTACCATAAAATCAGGCATTGTAGCGCGAGCTACAGTATGCCTGTCCCGATTTTTTTACCCCCGTACTCACCTTGTAATCGTTCATCGAAGATACCGGGGAATGGGCGTGCCTATGGAGACGGAGGATGATTGACGGCCGGCTCTGGCGCGTCACGCTTCTCCGGAAATAGCCGAAATAGGCTTGGCTCTTCACGGCGCCTGCGCATAGCCTGTGCGCAGGCGCCGTGAAGAGCCGAGACCTACTCCGGCTGTCTTCGGGGAGAGTGACGTGCCAGGGCCGGCCGTCAATCATCCTCCCTCTCCATAGGCACGCCCATTCCCCGCGGGAGCCGAAATCTACGATGTCCGATTACAAGGTGAGTCCGGGGTTAAAAAAATCGGGACAGGCATACTGTAGCTCGCGCTACAATGCCTGTCTCGATGGTAAAATCATGTGGGTGAGGGTGAACTACCGCTTTAACTACAAGGAAAAATGCATTTGTATAAGATTTACCCAAAGTCCCATGTTTTTTTCACAGTTAAGGTGGAGAATGAGAATCTGCTGCTGAAAAGGTACAAGCTAAATCGTATATTATGCAACATGTTGTAAGATAACAAATTATCTATTTGTTGAGCCACCTGCTTGCATACCATTTTTGAAAATATAGCAAATGACCTTAAAAATAATATATAATTATTTGTATATTACTTATGGTAATTAACCCCTTGGCACCCAGGCCAAGTCTTCTCTCCTACATGTAAAAATTATTTTATTGCTA
Organism: Rana temporaria; assembly: GCF_905171775.1. Taxonomy (NCBI): domain Eukaryota; kingdom Metazoa; phylum Chordata; class Amphibia; order Anura; family Ranidae; genus Rana; species Rana temporaria. The sequence continues at coordinate 83,573,443 of NC_053497.1, read as the reverse complement.
GAAAGTTACTCGGAATCCCCAAACATGATGTTGCGCCGAGTAAATCGATACCCAACAACATGTCAAGCTTTAAAATTGTGCATACTTGTGGTATGGCACCAAACTTCAGTGCCAGTGCCATTCAGTCTCCATAGGCAACAATTAAAAATGTTAGAGCAGGTCTAGTGCTAGAATTGATGTTCTTGCTCTAACGTTCACAGCGTATGTAACCTGTGTGTAGACTGCTTGTCTATGCAGTACCGCATGTGGCCAGAGGTGCAGGAGAAACTCGTACACAATCGGGAACACCGCACCTCTGGCCGAATGCGCTACTTTACACCCCAGCGGCTTGAATCCCGCTTGTCTTGCGAGACAATGCATTTATTTTTATTTTTTTATAGCTCATATTGCAAAGCGCTCGTAAACTGTGTTGCGTGCAATCCGAGGTGCCTCTGTACAAGCCATTACTACCCACATGTAATCAGTTTTCCGAAAAGCTAAGATGTCCGCGGCTGGACCAGCTCTGGTATCTCCCTGTGTAGGCTGCTCCCTCCCTTTGTATTGGGCTATAGTACTTTTTTTTTTTTTTTTTTTTTATTGTGCTATAGTGGTACCATCCCTCTGTGGGCCGATCTCCTGTGTTATCAGTACTTTGTTTTTTTGTTTTGTTTTTTACGATAACTGTAAAATAGCAGCACACAGTGCAAAACTGCCAGCAATCTCTGCCACAACATTCAGTGGCATGCAAAAAAAGCCGGCATCGCTGGCTGGAAGGACTGGGGAGGCGAGGTGGAGACGGAGCGGTGGTGGAGGCGGAGAAGGAGGCGGGCACCTGATCGGCATTGTAAGTCGTCATGGCTGCAGAACGAGTGGAGGCGACGGTGGAAGCGGAGACAGGGCGAAGGAGGAGGCGGGCACCAGAGCGGCATTGTAAGCCGTCTTGGCTGCAGAATGAGCGGAGACAGGGCAGAGGAGGAGGTGGGCACCAGAGCGGCATTGTAAGCCGTCTTGGCTGCAGAACGAGCATAGGCGGCGGAGACAGGGCGGAGGAGGAGGCGGACATCAGAGCGACACTGTAAGCCGTCTTGGCTGCAGAAAGGGAGGCGGAGGTGGAGACAGGGCGGGGGCGGTGACGGAGCGGCACAGAGTAAGGGGAATATGTAATGCCTGCTCAGACTGGCCGCGCAGCTCGCTCGCTGAAACCTGTCAAAATGAGGTGGCTGCTGTGCGGGCCACATTACAAGGTCCAGCGGGCCGGATTCGGCCCACGGGCCTTGTGTTTGCCACCCCTGCCTTACACACGGCAGGCGAGTATAACATGTTTATTTAAAAAAATTATACATAAGGTTTAGAATGAATAGGAAGTAAACTTTTTTATTTTACAGAGCAAGAGCTGAATGTTTTGTAATTGTCAAGCTAACTACTCTATTGGGGGAGGACATTATACTGTATAAACTGGAACACCTGGCTCGTACATGAGAACGAGAAGTTCTGAGATTTTTATCTGCCTCACCCCTTTAATTGCTTAATAATAGTGTGACAAGAAAAGCTTGGAATGAAAATAAGCTGTCCAGGGACATCCGAGCCTGAGCCAGTGTATTAAGTATATGTAACGTGAACGTTTGTCCTTGTATTATGCACAAATAGTGTCACATTTACTAGTAATCCCAGTTCTTTGAAAGCCTAATAAGATGACGTCTTAAGTAATGTGGCAGATGAGGATATGTATGAAACATCTGGCTATCTCTCTATACTTCTATGGAAGCTCATCTATAAAAGAGGAAGGTATGCAGAGGCTGCCAAGAGTAGCCATTATAATTTTCTAAAACTGACAAAATGGTTCAATGCAGTATGGCAACATGGAATGTTTCTTCGATCTCAGCGGTGAGTCAGTAGAAGCACTTGAGGGAGGGGGGTGTCCCCCTCACTGCCCTTAGTAACGATCAAGCGACTGACCAGCCGGCTGAAAGACCAATATCTGAATGATGCCTGTAGCTGCAGGCATAATTCGGATATACCCGCTCAAATTCAGTGACATCATATGATGGCCGGTGGACGGGAAGTGGTTAAAAAGGGGCCCCTTGTAGTTTAATGCTACAATATGCATCACAAACTAGCACATTATGACATGCCTACCTTTACAAACCTAGCCCTCCTTTGGCAAACTGTCACCGCTCCTGGTTCTTCCATCTTCACCTGGTCCTTCCGGGTTCAAACTTTCTGGCCCCTTGAATGGCTGGACCCCAATGATGTCCCTCCTGACCAGTCATCATTGTGTCACGGAGCCTTCTACATTTATAGCATGAATGCAGAGAGTACTGCACTTACACTATTTACTACATTGGCTAGAGCTGATGTTTGTATCTACTAAACGGCACAAATTCAAGCCATTTACAAGGCACTTTCAGGTAAGCTTTTCTTTCTTATAAACTTGGTTGTAGGGCAATATTAACATTTATGTAGCGCCCCCTTACTTTCAGTATGGGCACTACGCTAAAGTTAGTGGGGAATGGGAGAGTTCTTTTGCTCCCATTCGCAATTGGTTAAATTGGACTTCTGTCATTCCAGAAATGTCCACTGGGTCAGTCTGCGCTCCAGGGATGCGGTACCATCCCTGGCCAGCAGTTGGCACCAGAGGGGTTCTGGCAGAGCAAGTTTTCCCCAGCAGCCAATCAGAAGAATAAAGAATGATGAGCGCAAACTGAAAATCTAAAAGTGAATATAAAGACAGTCCATAGGGGACTGATAACAATCAATAAAGATATGCAGTGAATTCAAAATTTGTGAAATAGCCCAAAACTGATAATAAATCCAAAAATAAAAGTCCAAATATATAAATCAAAGTTTGGATAAATCAATCTAGTGTGCCAGTGATAAACACAACTTCTGCACTTCGGGCATCAATGTGGACAATCTTGATAACTCTTTGCTTAGCCTGGGCTCGCAGTGCGCTTACCTCCAGACACTAGGTCATGCGTGTCAACGAAATCCTCCCAAAACTGGAACAGAATCCAAACAGTGGGTAACACGTGTTGCACGGAATCTTCCCAGTGCTGAGATAGAATCGAGGGGCGTTCTCTGTATCCAATACCAGTATAGGTCCAGGCGCAGCGAAGTCGACTCCACAGGATAGCCACAAGGTGTATCAGGAGCAAATGTAGAAATAAAAAGCTCTCATGGTGAAGTATGCAAGCACTTTAAAATTTAATAAAGGTAAAAATGTGCTTACATTGAAAAAACGAATAAAACGCCAAACAGCGGCACTTCCGGTGGACGGTCAGGGTGTCACGTCACATCTAACCTTATGCATTACGTCACGACACGTGACTTCATCGATGAAGTCACGTGTCGTGACGTAATGCATAAGGTTAGATGTGACCGGAAGTGACGTGACACCCTGACCGTCCACCGGAAGTGCCGCTGTTTGGCGTTTTATTCGTTTTTTCAATGTAAGCACATTTTTACCTTTATTAAATTTTAAAGTGCTTGCATACTTCACCATGAGAGCTTTTTATTTCTACATTTGCTCCTGATACACCTTGTGGCTATCCTGTGGAGTCGACTTCGCTGCGCCTGGACCTATACTGGTATTAGAATCGAGGGGCGTTCTCTGTATCCATCTCAGCACTGGGAAGATTCCGTGCAACACGTGTTACCCACTGTTTGGATTCTGTTCCAGTTTTGGGAGGATTTCGTTGACACGCATGACCTAGTGTCTGGAGGTAAGCGCACTGCGAGCCCAGGCTAAGCAAAGAGTTATCAAGATTGTCCACATTGATGCCCGAAGTGCAGAAGTTGTGTTTATCACTGGCACACTAGATTGATTTATCCAAACTTTGATTTATATATTTGGACTTTTATTTTTGGATTTATTATCAGTTTTGGGCTATTTCACAAATTTTGAATTCACTGCATATCTTTATTGATTGTTATCAGTCCCCTATGGACTGTCTTTATATTCACTTTTAGATTTTCAGTTTGCGCTCATCATTCTTTATTCAGACCTTTATTTGTTGTTAGCACATTTTAGATTTGAGCAGCATTTTGTTTTTCACTGGTCACTTTTAATTTTCACTGTTGGCTAGCGCTTTAGTCACCCACTTGTCTAGCCAATCAGAAGAGTTTTCCCTTGCAGGGCATGCTGGGGAAGGTTATATCTGTGACAGGTGTCATGTGCTCAAAACTCTTCGCCGGCGCGGCCCACCTGGCCAAAGTTGCAGACTACACGGAACCTCATCCGGAGGTAAAAGGGGACTCCAGTGACTTACTGGGTCCCCAGTTATATTGAGAGGATCCCAGACTGCGTTCGATTGGGGAGTCGGCTTGAGGGGAACCCAGAGGCTGGTTGTCCAACAGGGCTTGAACGAACCAATCGGGGATCTGGTGACCGGAATGCTGACAGGTACGATTTTGCTGTCATCCGGTGACCTATTCTAAAAACCTACTGGGAGGATTCGCTCCATTCATCCATTTAGCTCACTTAAAGTCATTGGCCTGTGACAGAGGCCCTAGAGCCAGGTCTGTGAGAGAGATCTGTTCCTCCCAGCAAATCTAAGTGACACCTCGGCTGCCAGGCTTGTGAGAGGGGTCTGTCCGGGGGCACTTCACCCAATCAGAAAGAGTGGCGACGAATCACAATTTCATACTACTGAGAGCAGGACTGCTCGGTTCATATCCAGGCCTGATACCGCAAGGTTCTTCTTTTCTCTTCAACACCCTTTTTCTTCCCAATTGATGTTGGCCTGGAAATGAAGCATTGGAAAAACCCTTATTCACTGTCTGGACCTTCGCTCACTACTTTGATTCTACAACTGCACCCCTGGGCCACATCAAGGTAACTTTTATAATTGCCGATCCCAACAACAAATCAGCGGCTCCTTCGGAGGTAGCGCTACATTTAGATTTAAAGGAAAACTAAAACTTTCCACTGTTGTTCAGTGCTTGCAGGCAGGATCTTTTTTTTATTTTATTTTTTTGTATGTCTCTTTTGCAATGAGGTACATCTACCTGCCTGCTTTAGCATTCCCCGGCATGTAAACTAAGTGGTGCATGCACAGCTCGGCTTACAGCGCCTGCGATGACTAGCCCCTCCGAATGCGCAGTAGTTGCGTCATCCTGCAACGGCCAATAAAGATGACCAAAAAACCGCACACAGAAGAAGGTGCTGGCAAGTTATGGGGGCTATTGGAGGAAGGTTTTTTTTTATTTTTATTTTTTTACTCCCCTTAGTGCCAATTAAAATGCCCCTTGCAGCAACAGAAAATAAAGCTGCATGTGTATTGTGCAACTGCTGTTTTCCTGTAAGACTATCCACATAAATGGCTTTCTTTTTCTTAGATCCCTTTCACACTGGGGCGTTTTTCAGGCGCTTTAGCATTAAATAAAGCGCCTGAAAGTTGCAATCTCAATGTGAAAGCCCGAGTGCTTTCACACTAAAGTGCCTGAAAAACGCCCCAGTGTGGAAGGGGTCTTGGCGTTTAAAAAAAAAAAATAAAAAAAAAAAAGGTATTTCTTTTTCTTTTAAGGCCCCTTTTCACACTGACACGTTTTTCAGGCAGTTTAGCGCTAAAAATAGTGCTGCTATACCGCATGAAAAAAATCGTGCCCTGCAGTCTTCAATGTGAAAGCCCAAAGGCTTTCACACTGAAGCGGTGCACTAACAGGACCGCTCCAAAAGTCCTGCTAGCCGCAATGGGGCGGGGTGTTTACAGCTCCTATACTGCTCCTTTCCATTAAAATGGGAAACCGCAGTAATACCGCCGGCAATGCGCCTCTGCAGAGGTGCATTGCGGGTGGTATTAACCCTTTTTCTGCCGCGGGGATAAAAACCGCACCGCTAGCGGCCAAATATTGCGGTAAATACATAGCATATGGGCGCTAAAAATCGCACCGCTATATACCGTCACTGCACCTCCGCTGCCCCGTGTGAAAGGGGCCTTAATGACAAACCTGCTCTGTGCAATGGTTTTGCACAGAGCAGCCCCAATCCTCCCCTGGCGGCTCATGCCTTTTAAGCCCCCCCCCCCCTAGCATGCTGGGAGCAGTGATTAATTTTGTTGACTAAAACATTTTAGTTGACTAACTTTAAAACCACTTAAGTCTACTAAAAAATGACTAAAACAATTGAGGTGACTAAAACTAAAATGGCATTTTAGTCGACTAAAATCTCCAGTACATTTTAATCGATTTTAAATGTTTTTTAGATTTAGTAGACGAAATGCGACTAAAAACATTGCAGAAGACTAAAATGGGACTAAAATACAATTTTAGGACTAAAACGAAATCGAAATTTGCTGCCAAAATTAACACTGGCTGGGAGATACTTGTGTGGGCTTGATCCTGAGCCACGCTGTTTGCATCTATTAACACAGTGTGGCTCGGCCCTGCCCCCTCGTCACTGTATTTCAGCTTATGGCTTCTGCTGCTCTCATTTAATTTAGAGAGGAGCGAGAGAGAGGGAGAGGGCAGTGCTGCTCTTGGGCATAGTGCTGGACCAAGCTTGGGCTCAGGTAATTAAGGTGAGTTGGGGGAAGCTGCACCTAAAAGAATGCATTAGGTAGAAAAAAACTTTAGCCTTTGCAACCACTTTAATACCCTGAACCAACTTTATATATAATTTTTCTTACCATTTTCCATTTGGGGAAAAATGGGGGTTGTACAGCAGCTTCTTTTACTCTGTGATATTGTGCATAGTGTCTCATGGGTGCCGAGGCTCTACTTCTACTATTTTCTACTTTAACTAGCTAATATACACTTTTTTTTTTTTTTATTATTTTATTTCTATTTTTTTATTTAGTGTGGTGTTTCATCAAGGCAGACTTTGCAGTTTCATTGATGAAAGATACAGAAACCTAACATTCCTAGGTAATGTTTCATGATTCATTGGGCGTGCCGTAGTTTCTATTTATTTAATCTAAAGATATGAAATAATGGACTTTGGTCAGCATGGGGACTTTTTAACTACCGGTACATCTTTTACTGCTTCACACTCAGTCCCAAACTCCATTTACACTTGTTCTTAAAATCATCTCAAATGGTACCTGGCATAATGTGTGGGTTTTTGTTGTTGGTTTTTAGGGGGAGGGGGTTCCAAAGGCCATAAAATATCAACAGTCTTTGGCACAAATATTAAAGTAGTATTAAATGTTTCATACCTAAGCCTTTTTCTGGCATTTGTTACTTACAAGTTAAAGGGGTTGTGAATGAAATATATATATATATATATTATAATATAATATAATATAATATATATAATATAATATAATATATATATATATATATATATATATATATATATATATATATATATATATATATATATATATATATATAATATTTTCTCTATCTCCCTAGAGAATAACATGGTGATCATTGCAATATTTTGTGTCACAAGGTAATTTGCGCAGCAGTTTTTAAAACACTTTTTTTTGGAAGAAAGTCACTTTCATTCATTTAAAAATACCAAAACCGTAAGACCCCTTTCACACTGGGTCGCTTTGCAAGCGCTATAACGCTAAAAATAGTGCCTGCAAAGCTGCTGTTGTCTCTCCAGTGTGAAAGTCCCAATGGCAGTAGAGCAGTGCGCTAGCAGGACAATAAAGTCCTGCTAGCAGCATCTTTTGGAGCTGTGTGTATACCGCTCCTACCCATTAAAATCAATGTAGCTATACCGCGGGCAAAGCGCCTCTGCAGAGGCATTTTGCAGTAGTTTTAACCCTTGGCCGCTAGCGGGGGTAAAAACACCCTGTTAGTGGCCGAATAGCACAGCGTAATTGACGGTAAATCGCAGGTAACAGGTAGTGTTACTCACTGTGTTTCCCCATCTTCACTGTGTCTTCCAACTTGTGGTGTCTTGTAGTAGTGACACCTATGCCGAAATCAGGAGATCGGGTCTCCTCCAGCCCCTCCCTCATCACATTCCTCACCAGTCAGCTGACCTCTAGTCTCTGCTCTCCAGCCATCCCATGAACTGAATAGGTGGCTGCAAGAGGCTGAGTGGGTGACCATGGGCTCCAGGAACAGCCCAGCTGGGCAGCCATGGGCTCCAGGAACAGCCCAGCTGGGCAGCCGAGAAAAGGCTGGAAGAGTAGCCTAGGCTTCAGAAACAGCCCAGGATTCGGTGACCCCTGGCAAATCATCATTCGACCCCCCCCCCAAGGGGGTCCCGACCCCCAGGTTGAGAACCACTGGTCTAGGCTATGTTTTTGGGCTAATTTATTTGACCATAAAAATAATATCCACTCACATGGTTAGTATCCAAAGATGGGCACAGTATGCAGGAATCGAGACTGACAGAGTTGAAACAAAATAAGCTGGGAGCCAGTGAGCTGTCAGTCCTGAAGCCAGCATGAATGTGCAGGTCGAGCTCAGCTGTGTCTGCAGCAGCTGAAGGCACAAGTGGAAGCAAAGAGGCAGTGGGACTAGCAGGCAATGAATTTCAGGGATTTGCCCCCCTTTCCCAAGTCTTGAGACTTGACTTTACAGATGAGCTTTGGAGAGAGTGTAATGCAATAAAGCTTGCAGGATTATGTCGGACTGCTTGTGAGTCTGAGTTGTGAATAAACGGACCGCGTTTAATAGCGAGTGGCTTCCTTTATTTTTTTTGTCACCAGTGGAAGTAATGAAGAGAGGAATTCTGGCCAATGTTTTGAAATTCTGCATCTGTCTTCTACAGAGATCAAGTCTTTCATAGATTTGAGGTAATTGATTCTGTTAAATCAATGTTTCTACAAAACATCATATGATTTATAAATGGTCTTTTGAAGAATTTGAGAGTGAGGGCTACGACTGAGCAAGGAGAACTGCTCAGATGAGCAGTTACATACAACAGATGTGACCTTGGCCATTGATTTTTACAGGGTACAGATATGACAGCCACTGCTGTTTGCACACACTGGGGGTTATGAAAGACAAATCCACTTTGCACTACAATTGCACTGAAAGTGCACTTGGAAGTTCAGTCGTAGATCCGAGGGGGACATGCAAGGAAAATAAATGGCATTTTAGCTTGCACATGATTGAATAATAAAATCAGCAGAGCTTCCCCTCATTTCAGATCTACCCCTCAGATTTAACCACTTCCCTACCGGCCCATAGTAAAATGACGTCCACAAAGAACTTCTGCCGTTCAGAGTGGACGTCATATGACGTCCTGGGCTTTCCGGGTGGATATCTGAATGATGCCTGCAGCTAAGAGGCATCATTCAGATATCCTTCTAAACTGCCGGCGATTCTGCACAACGTAAGAACGATCATAGCGGCGGTTCCGCCGCTAGATCGTTCTTACAGGCGGCGGGAGGGGACATCCCCCCCCTCCCGCCGCCATCCGGTGCTTCTCCGGGCTCTCCCGTGCCATCGGGGGCCCGGAGAACGAATCGTCCGGCGCTCGCAGGAAGCATAGAGATGACTGGTGACCAGATGGTCACCAGTCATCTCTATGACCGTCGGAGGACCCGGGCGCGATGTGATGACGTCACGCCCGGGTCCCGTAAGTAAACAAAGCCGCGATTGCGGCTGCTAAGCAACCACAAGCATGAGATCGGTGAATTTTTTTTCACCGATTTCATGCTTTCCAGCCTGGAGGAGAGATGTGGGGTCTTACTGACCCCGCATCTCTCCATAAAGAGTACCTGTCAGACACATTCCTATTACAAGGGATGTTTACATTCCTTGTAATAGGAATAAAAGTGATAAAAAAAAAAAAAAATTAAAAAAAAAGTGTAAAAAAGAAATAAATATATATAAAAAAAAAAGAAATAAAAATTTATTTTTTTAACGCCCCTGTCCCCGGTAGCTTGCGCGCAGAAGCGAACGCACACGCAAGTCCCGCCGACATATGTAAACGCCGTTTAAACCACATATGTGAGGTATCGCCGCGTGCGTTAGAGTGCCAGCAACAATTCTAGCACTAGATCTCCTCTGTAAATCTAAACTGGTAACCTGTAAAAAATTTCAAATCGTTGCCTATGGAGATTTTTAAGTACCGAAGTTTGGCGCCATTCCATGAGTGTGCGCAATTTTAAAGCGTGACATGTTAGGTATCTATTTACTCGGTGTAACATCATATTTCATATTTTACAAAAAAATTGGGCTAACTTTACTGTTTTTAAATTTTTTTAATTCATGAAACAATTTTTTTCCCAAAAAAAGGCGTTTGAAAAATTATTGCGCAAATACCGTGCAAGATAAAAGGTTTCAATGACCGTCGTTTTATTCCCTAGGGTGTCTGCTAAAAAAAACATATATAATGTTTGGGGGTTCTGCGTAATTTTCTAGCAAAAAAATTATGATTTGTACATGTAGGAGAGAAGTGCCAGAATAGGCCCGGTATGGATGGGTGTATAACTGCCCGGTATGGAAGAGGTTAAAGGAACTGCACTTCCAAGTGCCTTTTGCCTTTTGTAAATAATCCCTATTGTGCGCATACAACGTGTAGCGCTTCTGTCAATCTATAGTTTCTCGCTGGCAGCCACCCCTGCCCACTCATTTGAATCTAGCCCTAAAGGAAAAGGTGCAAAGTTGTGCCCCTTTCTCAGGGTGAAGTCCACCTGAAGGTTCTGTTTCCACTTATTCATAAAAGGTCATGTAAAAATAAAAGGTGGGTACATAGTGCTCTCCATATATACAACTCTTATTTAATAAAAGTGGATGAAACAACTTGCAATCAATGCACCAAATCCGGTGGCGGATAATACAGCATGTAAACAATTGAAAGCGTGATGGCCGCGGGTGACGTCACAACGCTTCTTCCACATGCTCCATTATCCGGCACCAGATTCCGTGCATTGTTTTTGTATTCGATTTTTCAATCGTGTGTAGCCCCATCAGAGTTTTTTCATCGGAAATTCCGATGAATTCCATCAGTGTTTAGATATAGAACATGTTCTTTTTTCCGATGGCATTCCGTTGGACTTCCGATGTGATTTGGCCGGACAAAAGCCAGATCGTGTGTACACGGCATTAGAATTATGATAAAGAAGGTTTTTTAATCCTGTGTTACAGTAAAACTACATGTGTTCTTGTGTACCTGGTATGCAAAATAGCATGGTCACTTAATTGCTGTGCTTTGCCCATGCAAAATCATGTGGTCACCTAATTGCTGCTACCAAATTCAGTGGTTGAAAAGCAAAGGGAAGAAGGAAATGAGCAAGAGGGTAGGTAAATAATTGATGATTGTTTTAATGTTCATTTAATGGAGGCCAAAATAATCGGTATGGCAAGCAAGTATTTTGGTTTGATCATTGCTTGCAAAATTTGCAGTTAGCAGGTGCTAAAATAAGCCTGAGAAAAGGTCTGCAGTGTGGTTTATTTTTTTTATTTAAAGTTTTTTGTCATTTTCTGATAAAAAGGTACATGCATATGGATTGATTCAGAGCTGTGCTGTTATGTCAAAGTAAGGTACATTCACACCTTATTACTGATGGTGCAACAAGGTATTTTTTTTTTTTTTTTTTTGTATTTGAATGGGGTTTAAATGCATAAGACATGTGCATGCATTGCAGAGATTTAAAAATAGGATTATATTTTTTCTTTGCCTTGACAGATACTTCAGCTAAAGTAGCTGACTTTTATAGTGTAGTTTTTGTTTTGTTGTTGGCACCTAAATTCTCTAGAAGCCAGTGTGAAACATTAACATGGGAAAAACCCAAGAAACATATACTCTTGAGAAGCCAGTCTGCCCTCGAAGCTGCAGCTATTCTTGGTTAACAAAAGAAAGGAGCACTTTTCTGTTTCACACTGTCTAATGGATAATATATATTTCTCTATTTTTGAATGGACAACTAGTTTAGATGTCTATATGTTAGCTACTGCATACAAATGCATGGTAAAACAAATGAAAGGAGCTCTTGGCTTTGTATCCTGGTATATATCCATGTTTACCTCTCTTTATAATTTGTTGTACTTTCACCTTTGTTCAGTACGCAGAATATGCTAGTGCTTTAGATAAGATATTTCTAATCTTGGCTTTTGTAATTATCGTAAGTCATTTTTTTTCACTGTTCAACCTTTCCTAAAGCCTGAATAAAACTAAATCTTACGAGTCGTTTCACTGGAAAGATAAGGTGTCACCTATATATGAAAGAACCGCATATAGAGTATTATGTTGTACAAACGGCATGTCGTTTCATTCATTTTTTTTTTTTTTTTTTCGTAGAGTAGATGGAAAAATCTCCCACTATGCCTATTGTATTTTGACAGCTGGTCCTGCTAGCTGTCAAAATTAATCCATACAATGTCTGCATCCGATTGGATGTTTGGCTGATTTTCATTGCTGTTTGGTCAATAATTTTCCACCTGACATTTTCGATATTTCTATCAATGGCTATTGGGAAAAATTATGGTGACCGAAAAAAGTGTCTTTTGGGAGGAGCCAGTGGGGGTGTGTGATGTAATGTCAGTTATTAACCACTTCCATACGGGGCATTTTCCTGCCCAGACCAATTTTTTAGTTTTCAGCACTGTTGCACTTTGAATGGCAATTGTGCGGTCATGCAACACTGTACCCAAATGAAATCTTTGTTTTTCCCCCCACAAATAGAGCTTTCGTTTGGTGGTATTTGATCATCTCTGTGTTTTTTTATTTTTTGCGCTATAAACAAAAGAAGAGCAACAATTTTGAAAAAACACCATATTTTTTACTTGATTTAATAAATATATATAAAAAAAAAAGTTCCTCAGTTTAGACCGATACGTATTCTTCATATTTTTGGTAAAAAAAAAGATCGCAATAAGCGTATATTGATTGGTTTGCGCAAAAGTAATAGCGCCTACAAAATAGGGGATAGATTTATGGCATTTTTTTTATTTATTTTTTACTAGTAATGGCGGCGATCTGCAATTTTTATTGTGATGGTGACATTGCGGCGGACATATCTGACACTTTTGACACGTTCACATTTTATACAGCGATCGGTGCTATAAAACTGCACTGATTACTGTGTAAATGTGACTGGCAGGGAAGGGGTTAACACTAGTGGGCACTGAAGGAGTTAATATGTTCCCTGGGAGTGATTCTAACTGTAGGGGGAGGGGGACTCGCAGGGGGAGGAGACCGATCTGTGTTCCTCTGTACTGGGAACACACATCGGTCTCCTCACCTCTGACAGGAGGTGGATCTGTGTGTTTACACACACAGATCCACACTCCTGCCGTGATTGCTGGCAATCGCGGGTCCCCCGGGTCGCGATGCAAAGGACGTCATATGATGTCAATTCTGAGGGAGAGACAGTTCCTGACAATGTCATATTACTATGGCTCGGTAGGGAACTGGTTAAATGCGACCAAAGGAAAGCTCTATCCATCTCAAAACCAATTATAAAAAATGTACTTGGGCACAGTGTTGAATGATCACGTAATTGTCAGTCAAACTATAACTGCTCTGAAAAATGGCCCAGAAAAGGAGGTGTAACATGCTGGTCCTACAGTGGTTAAGTGAGTAAGCAGAGCATTGGGACCACCATACTTCTCCAGTGCGGACAGTGTGTAATGCTAGTTACTCATCTTCTTGAGTCTTCTACATTAGAGTGGAGGATTGGGCATTTTTTTTAAGTTGTAAAACAAATCACACTTACCACAAGTAATGATTGAATTTAGAAGCATTACTTATCAGTTGTGTTTTTTTTTTTTTTTCTTTTAACATGAGTTTAAGACCCCTTTCACACTGGGGCGGGAGCCGCGGTGGCGGTATAGCGGTGCTATACCGTCGGGTTTGCCGCAGGATTCGGCTGATAGCGGCGCGGTATTAACCCCCCGCTAGCGGCCGTTAAAGCGTTAATACCGCCCGCAATGCGCCTCTGCAGAGGGCGGTATTGCCGCGGTTTCCCATTGTTTTAAATGGGAAGGAGCGGTATACAAACCGCTCCAAAGATGCTGCTTGCAGGAGATTTTTGTATCTCCTGCCAGCGCATCACCTCAGTGTGGAAGCCCTCCGGCTTTCACATTGAGGTTGCTGGGCATGAGTTTTTCAGGAGGTATAGCAGCGCTATTTTTAGCGCTGTACCGCCAGAAAAATGTCTCCGTGTGAAAGGGGTCTAACTCTTAATTTAAGTATAGCTCATTACTGTTAACCTGCCACCTCCTAACCTGAGCTTAAAGGGCAAACACTCTAAACCTGGATACAATCCTGACGGCACTCCTGGCCCCTCCCTTCTGCTGAGTGTCCCCACAGCAAGCAGCTTGCTATGAAAGCACCCCAAGCCAAGCTGCAGATTTGTCTGTCCATTCACAGAGCCACGGTTCAACCCCTGCCCCCCCCCCTTTCTCCTCATTGGCTCACTGATTTTAATTGAAAGCAGTGGGAGCCAATGGTGCCACACTGCCATCTCGGCCAGAGAGGATGGAGAGTCCAGGGCATGCAAGGCACTACTGCAACATCGCTGGAAGGAGATGGGCTCAAGTAAGTATTAGACGGGCTCATAAGTATTGGGGGGTTGAGGGGGGAGCATTAGAATGCATTAAGATAAAAAGAAATTCTGACTTTACAACCAATTTAAGTTCCCAAGACAAAATTTAAGCTAGTATGACATTTCCTTATTACTGCCCATACACAGTATGTCCTCCTATAGGCCCATTCCAGCAAAACCTTAAACATTCCTAATGTTTTCTTTTTCTTACTATCACTTCCTCTCCTGTACACTCAAAAGGAGGAACAATATCTTTGACGATGTGAGGGAAATCACATTTTAGATAGCTGTCATTATAACAGGAGTCCCCATTCGATGATATCCTTTCTATTCCTGTTCTGGTGGCATCTCAGAATTTTGAGTTTACCCTCACTTTCATTCCCAGAGACATTGATGATCAGGACAATTGGGCTGGCCATACACGGTTCAATATTTCATGTTCAGCCCCATGAAGGGTACAGATGGAGGAATCTCCACTGCCAGTTATTATATTCAGGCACCTACCTGCATCTGATCAGTAATTTTATGCCCAGCTCAGTAAATTTTTAGATAAACTTTTGTCGAGCTGGGAGATGTTTACAGGACCACCCATGGTTCAAAGTTTGGCCGATTCAGCAGGAATTTGGGGATTCTATGGTGGAATTATGAGAGGGTGAATCTTCCAACCCCTCGCCACTCTACCTAAATAAAACAAAACATTTTGCCTTTAGGTGTAATTTAAGTGTAACGGGATGGACAATTGGTCGAATGGTCAGAATCAATAATTCAAAACAGGGTAAGCATGGCAATAAGTGCATACAATGCATAATAATACAATGCAACATGTTAAAAAGGTAAACGTAGCCTTTAAGCTGGCACAGAAAGTATGATGTCATTGACCTATTCATTTTGCCAAGCATTTACGAAAAGAATACTGATAAGTTGTCAGGTGAACTTAATAGGTATCAGGGCTTTTTGATTACTTGTTGACAATGGCTGTTGCACAGTATTTAATGTACAGGCTGGAGACAGCCCTGGTTACAATTACTATTTAAACCATTTTCCTATGAGGAAACCAACTTATCTGTCAGGGCTTTGCTCTGAAGCTAGCTGACTGGAATCTCAATACACAATCACCAGTAATTGATTTGTGAAGAGAGAGACTGGCACAGACTGCCTCTAATGTCTTGTGACATCCAGTTATAGTGTTGAGATTCTAATTTTATTGTTAAATCAATTATTACAGATTACGCAGTGAGAACACGGTTCTATGGTGTACAGTTAGTCCCCTACATACAAACCTTCAAGTTGCAAACTTTCAAAGATACGAACATGCGTGTTCATGTCCAATTGTATGAGTTCACATTTCTGGCATACATTGTTATGCATGCATTCTCTACAAGTGGTTGTGCTTCTGTGTACTTTACTGTATACAGTTCTGTATTTTTATTTCAACCTTTTTCTTTTTCCCATGTATTTGTGTAGTCAACCTATTACATTCCTTTATTGGGCAGATTGTGTTGGTTGGGTACCTAAGCTAATTTTGTTGGACTTGCAAACAAAATGATCTTGCGAACCTGCTCCGAGTCTCTACTGTACTGAAAGATTAAAATTTTCCAGTATGTCTGGACTCTCTTAACCACTTCAGCCCCGGACCATTTGGCTGCCAAATGACCGAGCCACTTTTTACGATTCGGCACTGCGCCGCTTTAACTGACAATTGTGATGCGACTCCCAAACAAAATTGAATTTTTTTTTTGTTCTTTTCCTCACAAATAGAGCTTTCTTTTTATGGTATTTGATCACCTTTTGTGTTTTTTTATTTTTTCGCTATAAACAAAAATTGAGTGAGAATTTTTGAAAAAAATGCAATATTTTACTTTTTGCTATAATAAATATCCGCAAAAAACATATATTAAAAAAAAAAAAAAAAAAAAAAAAAAATAATCCTTTCCTCAGTTTTAGCCGATACGTATTCTTCTACATATTTGGTAAAAGAAATTGCAATAAGCGTTTTGTTTGTGCAAAAGTTCTAGCGTCTACAAAATATGGGCTAGTTTTATGGCATTTTTTATTATTATTTTTATTACTAGTAATGGCGGCAATCAGCATCTTTTATCGTGTATGCGACATTATGGCAGACATATCGGACACTTTTGACGCTATTTTGGGACATTTACATTTTATACAGCGCTCGGTGCTATAAAAATGCACGGATTACTGTATAAATGTGACTGGCAGTGAAGGGGTTAACCAGTAGAGGGCGGGGAAGACGTTAAGTGTTTTGGCAGGGGCGCGCGCCCGCGCGGTGCAAGGTTCAAAGTGACGTTAATATACGTCACTTCTGCCAACGTATATCGGCGTGAGCCGGTCTTTAAGTGGTTAATTTGTGGTTGATTCCAGTCTATACAAAGCTTGATTACAATCATGAAATGTTTTTTTTAGTACTGTAAATCTATAGTGAGATTTTTTTTTTTACGTTTTTTGACATAAATTTAGGCTGTGCAATATTAACAGAAGTACATGTTCTGTATTGTGATCTACTGTTCTTACCGGTTTGTTCTGCTTAAAGCGGGAGTTCACCCCCAAATTTTTTTTTAACATTACATCCAGCATTCTAAGGACATTTTACTGTATGCAGGTCATTTGTGTTTTTTTTTTTCTCAGTACATACCGTTTTATATTGTCTTTTTGTCCAGGGCTTCCGGGTTCTGATGACTGCAGGACTGGGCGTTCCTATCCTTGGATTACATGATTGACGGCTTGTGAAACCGTTCCCCTGACACACAACGCGCGTCACCAGATTTCTGGAAATAGCCGAGCTGCGAGTCGGCACTATACGGCGCCTGCGCCCGCCGTGTAGAGCTGACTGCGCAGGCGCCGTATAGTGCCGACTTGCAGCTCGGCTATTTCCAGAAATCTGGTGACACGCGTTGTGCGACAGGGGAACTGTTTCACAAGCCGCCAATCATGTAATCCAAGCATAGGAACACCCAGTCCCGCAGGCATCAGAACCCTGAGGCAGGGATAGAAATAACCCAGTCCTGCAGTCATTAGAACCCGGAAGCCCTGGACAAAATCAGAATATAACGGTATGCAAGGAGAAAAAAAAAAAAAGACCTGCATACAGTAAATGTCCTTAGTATGCTGGCTCTAATGTTAGAAATTTGTTTTTAGGGTGAACCCCCGCTTTAAATTGGGTGTCTCATAGCATATATTGGTATAAGTAGTTAGCAGGGATGCTAAATGTTACGCATTATGTGAAAGAATGTGCAGATTTGTTTTCAAAACAAACTTTTAAATATGAAATGGATACATGTAAAATTTATGAAGGCTCCACCAAAAACTGTTTCAGATAACCATTGCAATTGTGTGCACTCTATAGTTTCCTTTTTAACGGCCCTGTAAAACTTTTTGTAGATGTCAGCAACTTGATTCTCCATTAAAAGGGGAAAAAAAGGTAACCTCTGTGCTAAAAAAAAAAAAAAAAAAAAATCCAGTGGGGGTTCAATACCACCAAAAGATCTCTATTTGTGTGAAAAAAAAATCATATGGGTACAGTATTACATGACCACAGAATTGTCATTCAAAGTATGACCGCGCTGAAAATTGGCCTGGGCAGGGAGGGCGGTGAAAGTGCACAGTATTTAAGTGGTTAAAGCGCACAGTATTGCCTTTTCGGGTAGCAGTTTTTTATTTTTATTTTTTACAATTTTGTGTAAAACTTTTAACCATATAATAAATTCTCACATTTGTGTTGCAGACACGGTTGAAGGATGAAGCAAAGAAGGCCATTGGTCAGCTTCAGCTCCGCACCATTAAGCAAGGAGATAAGGTAATAATAACTGACATTTATAATTATTAGTGTATTATGCTGCAATACGTTACATGTAAGATCCTGGTCCAGAAAAGACTTATTATTTGGGATAATGTAGATCATAATTATCCTTGCATATGTATACAGAATGTTCTGTATTGTATAAGATGCAACCTAGATGGCCTGCTTTTAAAACTGAATTACAGGCACAAAAATGTTTATTTAAATATATATCTCAATAGCCACAAAATCTACAAACACTGTGTGCCAAATGCCATTATAAATCCAGATATTACTTTGTAAATGCACATAGGCAGAGAAACAGGGGGAGGGAGATAAGACCAGTCACATATAGTGAAGAAAAGTATACCGCTCTATAAAACAATTAATCCCCGTTGCTTCCGTCCCAACAAACCAAGAGGGTGCTGGCTGTGCTCAATTAGCATGGGATGAAAGCAAAATCCTGGATCGCCGCACTCCTCAAAAAACAATGTCTTTATTCAAAACATGAAAAAACAACAACAATTCAAATGGGAAAAAACAGCCAAAATTCATGCAGTCAAACAAGAAGTGGACTAGGAAAAAAGGAGCTGACATGTTTTGCATCGTGTGATGCTAACTCGAGTAAGCATCACACGATGCGAAACATGTCAGCTTCTTTTTTCCTAGTCCACTTCTTGTTTGACTGCATGAATTTTGGCTGTTTTTTCCATTTGAATTTTTGTTGTTATTTCATGTTTTGAATAAAGACATCGTTTTTTGAGGAGTGCAGCGATCCAGGATTTTTCTTTCATCCCACCAGTCACATATACAAAGAGAAAGCGGCGGTGAACAGTCTTTATTATAGGAAGCTTCTGACCACAGACAGTTTCACACCGGATTACTCCACAGATCTAAAATAAATATTTAAAGGATATTAAGATGCCATAAGTAAGAATACATATAGCAGTTATAGTTGCAATATACAATAATTGCTAATCCCAGCAGATAAAGCAGTAAAGTTAAAGAATGTGGTCATGAGTGGCAGGGCTACCAGAGACGGCAAGTGGCAACCCACATATCCAGTTTCTGAGTGTCAATAACAATCCCAATATAATAAAAGGTTCCAGACTGTTGCCTGTCAGAGCAATGTGGCTGGGTCTTCATAGCTGTCCCTGCATTGCGTGTTTCTGTTTGTGGAAGATGAACACTACCTTCACGTAGAATTAGTACACCTTAAGTTAGCTGTGAAATGGTGACCATCTCATATGTAAAAGCATGCAAACTATATACAACAATATTGTTGTATAATGTTGATGGTACTCTAATTGCGTTTAAGGGCTTATTTTATATGAGGGATAATTAAGCCGTACGTTGAGCCCTTTTAAATGTCTGTGGATTTTTTGTCTCCATGTGGTACAATAAAAGTCCCATTGTTGCCCCTCCCTTTTTTTTCTTTAGTTTTAGGAGGCTTGGAGGTGGTTTTTGCTTTTTTTTGTCGGTTTTCAAGAGCTGGTACCAATAGACACAAATGTGCATATGACATGAGGCCACCCATTCACTTTTACAGTGTTACCAAGTCAAATTGGTAACAATGTAACCCTGCATCAATGAATATAGAACTGTATAAATGTGTGCAGGCCTGCAGGGTCGGCCCTACCATGGGTCCTGCAGGGTCCATTGGACCCAGGCGGCACTTTAAAAGGGGGTTTGTGTGTCATCCAGGGGCAGACTGGGCCAGGGTGTGCTGGGTGACAACTGCCCTCTGGGCCGCTCCGCTGCCCTGTAAAAAGGCTGCCCTAAACACATGTACTCCATAGTTGCCGGGCGCGAGGGTGTTCACACAGTCTAAAGCTGGACACACAGTATACAGTTTTCTTTTAGATTTCTTTTTCCTTTTAGATTTACCAACACCATATAATATGAGGTCAAACCTAAACACTTTCAATTTGTATGCCTGGGTTCATTCTTGGACCCAGGCAGCACAATGTCTTAGGCGAGCCCTAAATGTGTGTGTGTGTGTTTTTTTTTGATCAGTCTGGAGTTCAGCTTTGATCATGGGAATTACTTGTTGGATTTAAGGAATTACTGTAGGTCATCAAAGAAATGCAGAATCTGCCATTTCTGGACCCCCTCCTTCTGTAAATGCTGATTGCCTGGCTGTCATGCAAGTCTCACACTTATTTCAATCTTTGAGATAGTGACTTGTATCTAAGTATGCAGATAAAGATTTCCTGACTTTTCTCTGACACTCCTGATCTACTTACTAGTTCCGGCTTAGTGACATAGAAAGTTGTGAGGCCAAGGTCCATGTAAAAGTTGGCAAACGGCTATTTGGATATGGATATTAAAGTGAAATTAAACTGTACAAGTATTTGCCATATGGAACTGCAGGCCCCACCCGCCCAAAACCTACCCGGATATAACTAAAATTAGTACACTTGACACAACTTTAAGTGGCAAATATTTGGCCGCGACACCTTTATTGATTTACCAATAAATTTCCATAACTTTAAATAAATCGTTCAAACATAAATCGTCATATACCATGTAGCTGAAAAAACCTGCTCAGTTCTGAAAACTCGAGCAGTACTCCAACAATTTTCTTTTATTTACAAATAACGTCCCCCCTGGATACCAGGGTGACCCATCACATAAAGTAGTCGCGACTGGGGCGGGAGGGAGGGGGTCCGCGCTGCTTGCTTCCACAGGGCCAGAGGAAGACCACCGGAAACTGCTGGTCCTTAAATAGCCTCCAGGCTCTTCCAGCAGCTTCCACCGTACCCTATTGGCTAATCCCACCGGGCCTGCCGAGCTCCTTAGCCGGCCAGGTGCTGTCATTAAGACCCTTAACCCTTACCTGCCTAGCAGGGCTGAGGGAGCCGCAGTCCCAAGAAAGTGGGCTCATATTGTGCCCTCTTTATTCATGGAACTGCAGGCCCCACCCGCCCAAAACCTACCCGGATATAACTAAAATTAGTACACTTGACACAACTTTAAGTGGCAAATATTTGGCCGCGACACCTTTATTGATTTACCAATAAATTTCCATAACTTTAAATAAATCGTTCAAACATAAATCGTCATATACCATGTAGCTGAAAAAACCTGCTCAGTTCTGAAAACTCGAGCAGTACTCCAACAATTTTCTTTTATTTACAAATAACGTCCCCACCAGGCGGGCTTGCCCTCAAGCCCGGCCCCCCCCAAGCGTCGCGGCCTTCTCAATCATATTCTGTAATCCTAAATTAAAAATGTCCAAACCAACCTCCGACAGATGGATCCCATCCCTCCTGTACAAACCCGGGTAGCCACCCTCTAAATCCACATGACGATAGGAGAAGCCCCCTAGCTGTGGCATGAACTTCTCCAACGCCCTGTTAACCCTCTTCCTCATTTTCTCCATGACCCTCCTCTGCTCAGAGGAGAGCCATGCGAGCCGAGGGACTATCTCAGAGAATACCACTATCGTATCCGGGAAGGCTGAGCTGAAACGCTGCAGATCATTTCTTATTGCAAAAATTAAATCTAAAGTTTTGACCTTACCTAGGTCATTTCCACCCAAATGGATTACCAATACCGATGGCTGTGGCCATATTTGACAAAGTTTAGATAGTTGAAAATTCAATTGGGCCCATTGCAGACCTTTTATACCTCTCCATGACACACTGAAAATGTCCGGGTGCAATGACAAATTGGACGAGTACACACGCTGATTCGCTCTTTTCTGAGCCCAATATACAAAGGAGTGCCCCAGAATCCACACTGTGAGCTGGGTACCTAAAATTAAACGAACAAATTAGGGCGAACATATAACTGAAAACATTTTGATCTCCACCCACCTAACGCTTTAATATCATCTTCCGGGACGCCGGACCGTGCGGCCTCTGAGGCTGCCCCGATCCTAAAAGAGTGGGATGAAAATTTGAAATCTTCCAAACCCAAATTAGCCAGACACCTCTTAAGTATTGAGTCAAATTGATATTTAGTAAGGGGAAGAGAATCAACATGGGCCAAAAAATACTCCCCCCCGGGCGGTCTGAAACTTAGGAAATGTTTCACCACTGCTACAGGGCAAATAGATAACTCATTCTGCATTTTTAAATTTACCCATCTACCTTTACCAACCTGGTCCGTCTTGGAGTGCTGCAGCCATATACGCACGCCAACTTGTTCCACCAACACCTGTTCTGGCCGTAGACCAGAACCACCTTTCTTGCTGGCCGGTATCAGTTCCGAAACACGGAAAGCACCAAAAAAGGCCAGCACAAAAGCTGTCTTGAAAAGTAGTGCCTCGTATCTCGAAAAACATACCGCCTCTGTAGCCTTACACAGCCCTTTTAGGATTTCCAGCGAGATTGGTCTCCTCCCATCCGACACCGGATTAGATCTTCTGTATCCCTTTAGGGCCTGTTTTACTGTAAAATAATAAGAACACGGCTTCAAACCTAATAAACGGAAATGAAAGGAAATGCCGGCCAACACCTTAGTAATGTGACTGCAGGACAACTGTTGCCGCATTAAATTTGACAAAAAAGCTAAGATCGCGCCCTCAGAAGGCTGACTAAACGCATGACCCTCTTGGCCTGCAAAAGCTATCCAGCTGCTCCAGGCTGCAGTGTAACAAGCCCATGTTTTGGGTGCCAGAGACCTCGAAATTGCCGCCGATACTTCCTCTAGATCATCTCCCACAGGTAGGCCGGGCAAGGAAAACCGAGCACATCCGCCTCCGGAAAAAGACTCCGAAAACGCTCCTCCTGCAGGCGAGACAGAGAATCGGCCAGATTATTCAACACCCCTGGGACATACTTGGCCTTCAGCCAGATGTTGAATTTGAGGCACCTGAAAACAACTTGCCTTAGGATCCTTATAACTGGCAACGACTTCGATGATAAGCAATTGACAGCATAAAGTACCCCTTTGTTGTCTGTCTCAACTAAAATTCGCCTGTTAGCAAAATCAGCTCCCCATATCTCCAAAGCCACTAATATTGGAAATAATTCCAAAAGGACCACGTTTTTGGTCGCTCCCGAAATCACCCAAGATTCTGGCCAAACTGCGCAACACCAGTGTGTTTTCCATATAGCACCGAAACCTTTCGAACCCGCTGCATCTGTAAACAAACGAAAATCGCTGGCGACGACAAAATCTGCTTGGAAGAAAGACCTGCCATTGTAGCACTCCAAAAATCTTGCCCACACTGAAAGGTCCTCTTTCAAAGGGGTGGTCACCCTAATATGATCAAATGGCGATTTCTTTCCTGCAATGGAGAGATGCAAGCGTCGAGAAAAAACTCTGCCGACCGGCATTATCCTGCACGCAAACGCCAGCACGCCTAGCAACGATTGCATCTCTTTCAGGAGAACTTTTCTCTTCCGGAGAACCGACGCAATTAAAACTTTCAACTTTAGTACTTTCGCCATTGGCAGACGGCACTCCATGCTTACGGTGTCCAATTCGATGCCCAAAAAATCGAGCGACGTACCGGGCCGACGCGTTTTGTCCTCCGCGAGCGGAACACCGAAATCTTGCGCCATCGACTGAAAATTTAACAAAAGCTCCGCGCATAAAACGGAATCGGGCGGTCCTATGAACAAAAAATCGTCCAGGTAGTGGACTATGCTGTCCACTCCTGACTGCACACTGAGAACCCAGTGAAGAAAAGTTGCAAATGCCTCAAAATATGCGCATGACAGCGAGCACCCCATTGGTAGGCATCTGTCGAAAAAATACTGCCCTTCAAAGTAAAAACCGAGAGAGTCGAAAGCTCTTGGCGAGACTGGCAATAACCTGAAGGCAGCCTTTATGTCCGCCTTCGCCAGTAGCGCCCCCGAACCATGCAACTTTATTTTTAAAATCGCATCTTCTAAAGTGGCGTAAGATACTCTACATACCTCATCCGCAATGTCGTCATTCAACGATTCTCCTTTGGGAAAGGACAAATGATGGATTATCCTATATTCGTTGGGTTCCCGCTTCGGTACTACGCCTAACGGTGAGACCCTAAAATTCCGAAAGGGGGGTTGGTCAAAAGGCCCCGCTATTCTTCCCTCTCTCAATTCTTTGCACAGCTTGTCCCTTACCACCTGAGGGAAACGCTCGACTGACTTCAAATTACCCGCTAGCCTGCAACCTTCCCCTGAAAAAGCAGGTAGCGGAAAACCCTGATCAAAACCTTCCTCAAGTAAACATGCCTTCTCCCTGTCTGGGTACCTGTCCAGCCACGGGCGCAGACTTTCCAGCCTCACTGGTGTGCAGGCTTTTTGGAAAAATATGCTGCGCCTGCGAAGGAACGGCCACAGCATTTCTCTTAAAGCATTTTATCGCTGGATGCCCGCCAGCGCATATAGAGCATTCGTGCCTATACTTGCAAGCACTGTTCCAACGGCATTGGCTCTCGTTAAAGGCAAAACAACAGCCTTTTCTGAGAGCCGCTGCGGGAGTAGCTCCTGGGGGCTGCCTAGGAGCTGGCGGCTTCATGGGGGCCATCAAATTCAACCACAGGCCTACATCTTTCATACCCCATCTAAGGGACGGATGGATTGATAATTTTTGACGGTATGACTCATCATAGAAGAACCAACCCATGCCGCCAAAATTTTTGTAAGCCTCCAACACGTGGTCCAACTGCTGGAAAAGCCCACCGCACTGCTCCGGGTGTTTCTCTCCAAGCACACCTGCAAATATGCAAAAGGCCTGGAGCCAGTTGTTGAAAGACCTAGGTATTGCCCTGCGCCTCTCATCCTCTCTTTCTTCCCGCTTGCTGACAGCCTCCTTATTTGCAGGTAGTAATGAAAGCAAGTCTACATAATCTCCATTCCAGATCTTTTCTTTTAAAGCCAGGCTCAGATGGTAACCCAAAGGAGACACCTCACAAGGCAATGCCTCCTTCATAAACCTCTCTGGTACGCAGACTTTAGGAGTCTCCTTGCAACTTTCAACAGAGCCTGAACCACTAGCAGTAGCTAACTGAGTAGTAAACACAGGAGCAGCAATGGGGTTAACAGCAGGGTTACCTGATATGTTGTGAGGGGTTAAGATTTCATTCTGACTGACAGGTATTTTTGCATTCAAAGATTGGATAAGTACTGACAATGAACCCACAAGCCCAGATAATAAAGATAGCTGGCTTAACTCACCCACTGCTGGGGGCTGGATGCCCTGCTGCTGAGCCGCTTGCTCCAGCAGCGCTGCAGGGCCTTGCTGTCTCCCTTGTAAACCAGGTGCCTGTTGTGGCGCCCCTGGGTGCTGAGCGCCTGCCTGTGGTGGACCTTGTTGCTGCCTGAGGGCCTGCGCCGCCGGCTGTCTACCTCTGCTGACCTTTGGAGGAGTCTTCTCTGCTTGACCCCGGCGACCCCCCTTCTTCGCGGGGGACTGTGAAGCCGCACGCTTCTTCCTACTTCCACCCGAGCTCCTGGTCGCCACGCCCCCGGCCTCGTCCTCCGACTGCTGCGCTGACATCCCAGCTTCAGCCACTGGCGGGGCACTCGCTCTCTCCGGCGGGGAACTCCGTCTTGAACGAGGGGATGGGGCGTGAGCAGGCGATAGCACAGAGCTGTCCATCACACTTAGCTCACCGCCCCATGACACGCCTTCTTCTTCCTCCTCGCCGAGCCGCGCCTCCCTCTCCGTCCCAGCCGATAGGCATTGACGCAGCCACGCTTCTCCTCCGGCTCCGCCCGCCTTCTCGATGAGCTGCTTCAACAAGTCTTCCATCTGGGCAGGTAGGACGTTGCAAACAGGAGTCCGTGGGGTCCGCGCTGCTTGCTTCCACAGGGCCAGAGGAAGACCACCGGAAACTGCTGGTCCTTAAATAGCCTCCAGGCTCTTCCAGCAGCTTCCACCGTACCCTATTGGCTAATCCCACCGGGCCTGCCGAGCTCCTTAGCCGGCCAGGTGCTGTCATTAAGACCCTTAACCCTTACCTGCCTAGCAGGGCTGAGGGAGCCGCAGTCCCAAGAAAGTGGGCTCATATTGTGCCCTCTTTATTCATTCTACAGGTACAGGCATCCTCCGTCCAGAAGAGAATGAAATTGTCTTCTACCAGAAGACCCTACCTGCTGGCAGATTTGTTGTTAGAGAATTTTCTTTTAAGGCTGTTTACCTAAAACAAATCAGCACAAGGGACATTACCTTCAATGAGATGTGTGCCTTGTGCTACTGTGTCCCCCTTTTTGGCCAAAATCTTTTTCCTCCGATGCCCCCCCCACAATCTTGTGGTGCAGCAGGGGTTATTAGCACAAATTGGTTGTGACAGGCACTCATCAAGCGTTCTCATCCATGTACTTTCTTTCTGCCCAGCTGCTCCATTCAGCCATACAACAGCCTTTATGAATGAAACTGGCCCATGAATAAAGGGGTCGATCTTTCAATCATTCACCCACCCTTCTTTCAAGGATCACAATTGTAGTTCAGCTGCTATGAATAAGGCACCTGGGTGGAAAGGGCAGGCGTAGTGCCCATCACAGCCCCTTGGTTCATTTATCTGCCCTCCCCCCATGCACTGGAAGATTTGCAGGGGGAATGGCATTAGAGCAGAAAGGACAAAGGAGTACAAGGGACACCTTTCACTGAAGGCATGTAATGTCCCTTGTGCTGTGTGGTGGTGGTTGCGTTTTTTTTTTTTTTTGTGTTTTAATTGCACACTGGATCGCAGCCTTCAAAGTGCTATTTTTCAACCATTCTTAAGGAATTCAGAATAAATAACTACCTTCTGACAATGCAATGGCTGAGGAGGTTGTAATCCAAGCACCTACTTACAAATCGGTGGATTAAAGTGATTTCGGCAGTGAAATTGGACAGAGGATATCACACTAATCTCTGAGCAGTGAAATTGGATAGAGGATATGACTAATCTTACGTTCTTCACATTATTAAAACAAGTTCATTTACAGCCTTACCTAGTTCTAGAATGGTTTACTGCATGTCCTCGTGCTTTGGCCAAAGTGTGGGACATATGGTTGATACATTTCCTCATTGTATGGTTTCCTATGCACTGCTGCCTTCTAGGAGAATATACTAATGACATTTAGCAGCCACTTTACCATATATTAAGGCTATAATGCTTGTTTACTCTAGGGCGGAGGTCAGCAACCAGTAGATTGCGATCTACCAGTTGATCGTGGCCAGGTAGCTGGTAGATCAGTCTGATGCCCTGCGATGGCGGGGCAGCAAGCAGAGGGACTACTTGTAAAGTTAGAGCTGTAGTAAAGAGCAAGAGCTGCATAAGGCTATGCCGCCTCTGTAGTGTTGGCTCCTGTCCCATGCAGAGTGATACCAGCTGCATTCCACCTATTCTCCTGGCTAGAAGGAAAAACATCCTGGACTGCCGCACACCATTCAAAACCGTCTTTATTGTAGAAATTTAAAATCTGAGGCAATACAGTTCAAGTCATATGTGCAAAAAACAGGAACAGGTGGCTAATGCGTTTCACATCATTTGATGCTTACTTGGCTATAAGTAAGCATCAAATGATGTGAAACGCGTTGGTCACCTGTTCCTGTTTTTTCCACATATGACTTGAACTGTATTGCCTTGGATTTTAATTTATTTCAACAATAAAGATGCCTTTAAACGGTGTGCGGAAGTCCAAGATTTTTTTCCTTCTACTAACTTGTGCAAAGCCAGCACCTGTGAGTTCATAGTAGGGCGGGAGATTTTTGTGAAGGTTCGGAGGATTGGAGAGTGGCAATCCTTTATTTCTCTTATCCTGGCTAGCGGTCTCCAGAGTGGTTCCAGCAGCAGGAAAGAGATCTTCTTATAATAGTATGGGCTGCTTTCACACTGATGTGCTGTGGTTTACCCAAACTGTGGGTGTAATGTAGTGTATCTACAGCTTTCCTGTGGGTTTGCTGCACTTAGCCATAGATTTCATATGGTTCTAAAGGCATTGTTTTTTTTATATCCTAATGCTTTCTATGCAGTAATATAAAAAACCCTCTGTGTGCTGCAGCCCCCTAAATTTTACATCAACCCCATTCTGGTCCAGTGTTGCACGAAAGCCTTGGCTGTCCGGGACTCTCCCTCCTGATTGACGAAGACACAGCAGCAAGCGCCATTGGCTCCCATTGCTGTCAAAGTCCGTGAACCAATGAGGGGAGAGAGGGGGGATGGGGTTGAGCCACGGCCCCCATGTCTGAATGGAGTTGCTTGCTCTGGGGGCACTCAGCATGGGGGAGGGGCCAGGAGCGCCGGCAAAGAACCCGAGTAGCGGAGGATGTTTGCTGCTCTGTGCAACAGACAAGTATAACATTTGTGGTTTGTTGTTTTTAAACAACAAAAAATACTTTATCACTTTCAATTATATTATGCAGCTTTGGTGCACTTTCTGTCCATTTACTAAGCCTAACAGCATAAGGATTTACTCCAAAGACATGCTGGTAGGTTAATTGGCTTCTGTCTAAATTGGCCCCAGTATATGAATGTGAATTGGGGACCTTTTCCGATTGTAAGCTCCTTGAGGGTAGGAACTCATGTGAATGTACAACGTGTATGTAAAGGGCTGTGTAAATTGACGGCGATTATATAAGTGACTTTTTTAAATAATAAGGATTTAAAATGGGGAATGTTGATTGAGGATTTAGTTTTGCTGCAAGGTGACCAGAGTTCAGCTTTACTATCACTATAAATCGTACAGTTGCTTGCCCTATATGGACCTAAACATTTTCCATAATTTCAGCTATAGAAATATTCATTCCAAAATCTTAAAATGTATTATGTATTTCCAATGCAAAAAAAGTGAATAGCAGAAACATGCAATCTTTTTAGTTTGCTAAGGTAATAAATAGGGTTGTCCAGATACCGATACCAGTATCGGTATCGGGACCGATACCGAGTATTTGGGGGAGTACTCGTACTCGCGCAAATACCCCCGATACCTAAATAGAATACTTCCCCCCCTTCCCCCCCCCCCGCTGCATCGCGCCGCCGCATCGAGGGACATGGCTAGAGGGACATTGCTGCATATGTGAGGGACATGGCTAGAGGGACATTGCTGCATATGTGAGGGACATGGCTGCATATGTGAGGGACATGGCTAGAGGGACATTGCTGCATATGTGAGGGACATGGCTAGAGGGACATTGCTGCATATGTGAGGGACATGGCTGCATATGTGAGGGACATGGCTAGAGGGACATTGCTGCATATGTGAGGGACATGGCTAGAGGGACATTGCTGCATATGTGAGGGACATGGCTGCATATGTGAGGGACATGGCTAGAGGGACATTGCTGCATATGTGAGGGACATGGCTAGAGGGACATTGCTGCATATGTGAGGGACATGGCTAGAGGGACATTGCTGCATATGTGAGGGACATGGCTAGAGGGACATTGCTGCATATGTGAGGGACATGGCTAGAGGGACATTGCTGCATATGTGAGGGACATGGCTAGAGGGACATGGCTGCATATGTGAGGGACATGGCTAGAGGGACATGGCTGCATATGTGGGGGACATGGCTGCATATGGGGGGGACATGGCTAGAGGGACATGGCTGCATATGTGAGGGACATGGCTAGAGGGACATGGCTGCATATGTGAGGGACATGGCTAGAGGGACATGGCTGCATATGTGAGGGACATGGCTAGAGGGACATGGCTGCATATGTGAGGGACATGGCTGCATATGTATGGCTGCATATGTGGGGGACATGGCTGCATATGTGAGGGACATGGCTGCATATGTGAGGGACATGGCTGCATATGTGAGGGACATGGCTAGAGGGACATGGCTGCATATGTGGGGGACACGGCTGCATTTGGGGACACATTTAAAAAAAGTATCGGTATTCGGTATCGGCGACTACTTGAAAAAAAGTATCGGTACTTGTACTCGGTCCTAAAAAAGTGGTATCGGGACAACCCTAGTAATAAAACTATACTGTAGATGCAAAGTACAAATATGTTTTTGTAACTTGTCCCCTCTGTCGCAGCATTCGTTTGGTCTATTGCGCAACGCATGGTAATGTTGTCTAAAAATGTTATGTACTTTTTTTTGACACGACCGAAAGCAAGTGTATAAAACACTGGCAAACATTTGCCTACAATATGAAAATAGGTATTAAAAATAAGTTCACAAACACATGATTTTCTTAGGAAAACTGTATACAGTGGGACCGGACCACATTGCCAAACATACCAAAAAAAAGAATTTGGGTCTACCTACAGTTTAGGCTTCATGCAAATGACCGTACGGCATGCAGAGCCAGCGCATTACCATGCGCTGTGCACTAGACCAAACGAATGCTGCGACAGAGGGGACAGGTTACAAAAACATATTTGTACTTTGCATCTACAGAGCCAGCACAATGACGTTCCCAGAACTCACTGCCACTGCGTACAGCCTCATTAGAGGTGGTTGTACACGATTGCGTGATGAGGGCTGTGTAAAGCATCTGCATGTACACTGATGTATTCAGGGAAGCCGTCAGATTTTGTGGCCCCTTACACAGCTTTAGGCCTGAGCCCCTCCACCGGGCCTGACCACCAATATTCCCCTAGGGGCCCACCCACTCGCCACCCCAAAGGATCCGCCCACTGGCCAGTGGTGTACACATGTAGTCTTAGCAGGAATTGGACACTCTGTCACTCTTCCATGTGTTCATCCTCGTTACCTGCCCCCACCTCCTGGTTACTGTATCCATCCATAAAATATACACATACCTCAGCATGGCTCTAGCAGTGCCGTCTCCCTCTCCCTCCTACCTGTGTGCATGAGCACAGTTCTCTTCTGTGAGCCATGCAGGCTGTCGGCAGGGAGAGATGATTGTGTTGGCTGCCAGCCTGCCACAGAGGGGCTATTACCGCGTGTGGGACCCCAAGCACCTTGTGGGGTAGGTGTCCTGGGATGCGCTGGAGCTCAGAACTTGTTCTGCCACTGGACTCCGATGTTTTACCACTGATTAGCCGGGACAGAAGTATAAGAAAACTCTAGTGGCCAGTGCTCAAGTGCCTTAATAATCAGTCCCGCCCTGGTCGTGGCCCGGACCCCCTACATCTGTATGAACTCCCCCCACATCAGCCCTGGACATATGATCAGGCCCATCGGAACAAGACAGGCAAAACAAGCATCTGCTTGGGTCCCCGAGCTGGCCTGGGGCCCCAGCAGGGCTGCAGCCTGTAGCATGGCCGAGCTCATCTTCCTAGTTCCTCCTGCAGTCCGGCCAGGTACCGTAACCGGACAGGAGATTCAGTTTTCTGTTCCCGGCCAGACTGACAGGAAATGCACACACTCAGTGCTCACTTCTATTCAGTCCGGCCAGGAACAGCAAACTGAATCTCTTGCTATGTGGTAGGGAGAGGGGGAGTAAGGGGGGGTGACAGTTAGAAGTACTCCCCGACGCTTATCATAAGTAGTACTACCCGGTCGACGGCGGCAGCGCATCCCCCCCCCCCCCCCGCTTATCAGAACTTCCCGGTTAATGCTTGCACAGTGACAACCCCCCGAACCCCCACCCCCCCTTTGCTTATCAACTTGCAATGACCGAAGAGGTGAAGTACTTCTCGGTGTCCGGCAGCAGCTGCATCCGCCCCCCACCAAACCAACTTGAAGCTCAGCAACACCCCGTCCCCCGCTTCTTGCTTGGGGCCCCCAAATTCCTTCAAACGGTCCTGCGTATGATCCACGCGCAGATAGTGTGCATTCAGCATATACGTCAGTGCCCATGCGGGTGCATTATGCAATCCTCACTACACGACCACATACAACCTTCTGTTCTGATGCATCTCAATGGGCAGGTGTATGTGAGAGCAGTGCGTCCTGGGAATGTCATTACACAGGCTCTGCATGCTGTACAGTCTCTGTATGGTTATGTGCTTTATAACCTAATAGTTTAAACTGGTTGTAAACTTCAGACATGAAATATGAGCAAAGCATGTCCCTCTATAGTGTGTACTTGTCTCAATTAAGAGCACCAAGTGTCATTTCTGTCTGTTCCTCTGCTATCCGCATGAATCGCTTCTGACAAGTTTTCCTGACAAAAGGAGAAAAATGACAGGGAGGGATCTCCAGCTGATTGACAGCCTCAGATCTGTTCCTGAAGAGGGGGTGTCCTTTCCTTTCCCTCCCCTCCAATCAGCTGTCGGACTCAAATCGCTGAGCTCTGCAGAGTGTAGTTTCAGCCCTTTTTTTTTTTTTTTTTTTCCCCTGAACTCAGACAGACTTTAAAAGTTCAGCACTTTGAATGGCTGTGGAGAAGAGAAGAGGGCTTATATAGTAGGATTTGTTTTAGCTCTGTGTATCCCCTGAGGCCAGTCGCTTTACTGCGTATATGTAAAGGTTTACAATCGCTTTTAATGCAAACCTGAAAGTTTTTGTTTGTTAAAATAAATGTACATTATTAATTGGTGGTACAATAATTCATGCAGTACCTTATCTTCACAAAAGTAATAATCCCTAGAGGATGAAAATAAAGTGGAAGATGTAATTGTTTTTATTTTTTATTATTATTTTTTTTTTTTTTTTAATGACCCAGAAGTTCATAAATCTACATTGTAAACAACACGTCTTTTCTAGAGGGAGCAGATCTGTGAGTCACAGCAGGAAAAGTTCCTCTCCACTTGTCGGCTTTCCTCCTGTATGACCTCAGCAATAGATCCCTGGAGCGATTTCCATCTCTTCAATTCACATAGGGCCACTTGTTGTTGTTCAAGACCTGTTCACATGCTGCATGAAAAACTTTGCCTATAGAGATAATGCTGTTTCAGCAGATTATTGATAAAGCCTTCATTTTTATTATTGTTTGGTAATATCTCACTGCTGTTCCGTGAACCGTGATAACCGAAAACCTGATCGCCTGAAAAAACATATAATCGGCAGCTTTTTGTGTTGAAGGAAAAGTACTCTGAGTCCATTATTTTTAGAGTTACTGCAGTGTTATTCTATACTATATTCTTACTATTAAAGCCAAAGTATAGCTCAATGTATTTTTCATTTTTGTAACTTTTTTTTTTTTTTTGACACTCCATTGGTATTTTTCCATTCAATGTTTGTGACACTTGTACAACAAATGGGGGTAGTTGTCCTCAGAAATGCAAAACACTAGTAAAAGATCTACCCTAAAGGGATTATTAGATTGCACTCTTTTAAACCTTTCTGAATTCTCTGTGTTGGCTTGAGCCCCCCCCCCATGCCCAATGCCTGAAATGTTGCTGTTTGTGTATAAAGCAAGCCCTTTTTTGTTTAAACCAGAGTACTCTAAGCAGCTTGATGACAGAACAATGTTGAATCCCATGTTCAAAATCTATTCAAAAATACTCCTCAATAGCCGCAAGTGATGCATGCACCAAATTCCTTTGCAATTGTCATCACAGCCTGTGCAGAGCTGTGGGAGGATCCCAGCGGACTCCACTCACTACACGCTGCCTGCAGAAAAAGGTACAGGAGAGGGCGGAGACGAGACCAGTCACTATACACAAAGCAGTGACTGGTCTTAACCGCTTGTCAAAAGAATGGCACGGACAGGCAAATGGGCGTACAGGTACGTCCCTCTAAATTTGCCGCCGCGTGGTCGCTAGCTCCATGATCGTGCCGGCGGACTTTATGTCTGCCGGTGTCTCGCGATCGTGTCACTGGGCTGAAGAATGGGGAGATGTCAGTGCAAACACATCTCCCCATTCTTTCTAGTGACAGGTCACTGACCATCTGCTCCCATCTCCCATGCAGCATGCTGTACTTTTTTTTTTTTTTTCCACTGTGCTTCAATAATGTGAACTTTTCCCCTATGATAACCTGTCTATGCAGTTGGACTGTAGTCAAAAATGCATCCCACTGAATCTGGTGGGAATGGGGTCCTAACTGTAATGCAAATGGATGCATTTTCAACTGCCTTGACAGACCAAAATCAAGTTGCACAATTTATTGGGGTATAGCGCGCTCCCGCGTATAGAGCGCACCCCTAAAGTTGCCCTGAAATTCCTGTGAAAAAAAGATTTTTGTACTTAGTTTGGTGTCTTGCACTGCGTCCATCGGCGGCCTCGTCGGGTCCGTCTGCGGCTTCGGGTGTCCTCTTCGTCGGGTCCGGCGTCCTTCTGCGGCGTCCTCGCTAGTTTCCCGCTTTCCCGCGGCAAGTTTGAATACTGCGCCGGCATATACCGAGCGCAGTACACTCGCGTATAGTCGGCAATGCTCGCGCTGATGTACAGGACGTGAGCGCGAGTGTAGCCGAGACTGCCTGACTATACACGAGTGTACTGCGCTCGGTATATGTCGGCACAGTATTCAAACTCGGCGCGGGAAAGCGGGTATCGGCGTATATCGCGCACCCACGATTTTGCCCTGATTTTCAGGGCAAAATAGTGCGCGGTATACGCCGATAAATACGGTAATCCTATGGGCATAGTTCACATCATTGCAGTTTTTAACAGTTCAAAAAAAAAGTAGAGCATGCTGCATTTTTCCACGCTCCAAATGCACCACACCTTTTAAGTCAAGCCCAAAAATGGATAGAAAAATGCACTGCAACTGTATGAAAACGCAGTGCAAAACACATTTAAGCATGCAGTCAGCTGGCAGGCCCTACTTGGTGAAGTCTAGTATCCTGTTCACAGGAGCTTACAACTTTAGTGTTTTGAAACCACTATAAACTGCTATCAATAAATCTCAATTTCTGGAAAATAATTTTTAGCAGTCCAGAATTTTGTTTATCATTCCTTTCACCCTATTTATTATTCTGAACTTCATCCATGTCCTGTTTAATAAGCTCTCAGGAATTTGGCAGTTGTCTATACAAGTATTTGCAAAGAAAAGTCTTGGGGAGAACCTGTTGAACAGGATAATCCATTACATTTTTCTTTATACAATTAAACCTATTCTAACCGTTTGGCAATGCCGTGTGTGTGTGTGTGTGTGTGTGTGTGTGTGTGTGTTTTTTCTTTTTCAGTGTCTGACTACGTTTTAACTGTCCCCTAGGTACTTGGACCGGATGGAGATAGCTGTGCTGTGTGCATTGAAACATACAAAGCAAATGATGTTGTGCGTGTTTTAACATGCAAGTAAGTATTTTGTACAATCATAACCTATATTAGTGAATGTACTGTACATCAGGTGCATGCTTCAATAACCAGTGTTTTAGCTTTACAAATTGTGTTACTGTGACATAAACTTACACTTATCAATGCGCTGTTGTTGTTCTGCAGGAGAAAAAAAAAAACACACTGATGTCCTTTGATGGCTGACACAAAAGACTTTAAAACTCTAGAGCTTTACTGCCGATTAAATGTTATTTTCATCTTAGTTGATGCTAAGTAACTTGTTTGCCTGGATAAGAGGAAGATTAGAGTAATGCTGTGCAATAAATAATCGCTGTGCTAAATTGCAAGTTTCTATTTGATTTGTCATACAAATGACTTATACTGCTACTAGTGATACTCTGATATGAATACAATTTTTTTTCTCTTAAAGGTACAATTATTTTTTTTTTTTTTTCCTAAATAGCTTCCTTTACCTTAGTGCAGTCCTTCTTCACTTAGCTCATCCTTCCATTTTGCTTTTAAAGTGGTTGTAAACCCACTATTTGGACTTTTACCTACAGGTAAGCCTATAATAAGGCTTACCTGTAGGTAAGGAGAATATCTCCTAAACCTGCACGGTTTAGGAGATATTCCCCCCGCAATGCGGGCGGCGCATGCGCTGGGGGGAATCCACGGCTGAAGGACCGGCATCCGCCGGACCCTGCCGCTTTTAAATCTCCCGCGCGCACGCGCGGGAGTGACGTCATCGCCGCTCCAGCCAATCACAGCGCTGGAGCGGCGATACCCGGAAGACACGCCGGAGCAAGTTGACATCCTGCTCGGCGTGGACCAGGTAAGTGGTACACACCTCGTTCCGAGGTAAGTATTTCATAATAGGCTAGTATGCGGTGCATACTAGCCTATTATGCCTTTTGCATTGCAGGTTTGGGGGAAAAAAAAAAAAGTTTATGTGGTTTACAACCGCTTTAAATTACCTTATTTCTTCTGAGAAATCCTCACTTCCTGTTCTTCTGTCAGTAACTATACACAGTAATGTGAAGCTTTCTCCCTGGTGTGGAGTGTCATGCTCGCCCCCTCCCTTGGACTACCGGAGAGTCAGGACGCTCTCTACATTGCAGATAGCGAAAGGAGCTGTCACTAGGAAGAATGGGGAAATGCTTGTTTACATCAGCATTTCCCCGTTCTTCCTCTCCGTGAGACGATCGCGGGTACCCTCGGTCGGACTCATGGAGCTCATGGCGGGCGCGCGCCCACAATGCCGCATCTTAAAGGGGACGTACAGGTACGTCCATCTGCCCCGGCCGTGCCATTGTGCCGATGTTTATAGTCGTGCGCTGGTCCTTAAAGCGAGGATTCACCCAAAAAAATAAATGTTAAATTGCATCTAGCAGATCCAGCATACGAAGGACAATACGTTTCGGCATTTTTTTTTTTTTTTTCTCGGTACATACCTTTATATCCTGATGTTGTCCAGGGCTTCCGGGTTCCGATGACTGCATGACTGGGCGTTCCTATCCTTCCGTTCGATGATTGACGTCTTGTGAAACAGGTGACCTGTCGCACAACGTGCGTCACCAGATGCCGGGAAAGAGCCGAGCTGCGAGTCGGCACTATACGGCGCCTGCGCAGTCAGCTCTACACGGCGGCCGCAGGCGCAGTAAAGTGCCGACTCTTAGCTCAGGTATTTCAGGAAATCTGATGACGCGCGTTGTGCAACAGGTCACCTGTTTCACAAGACGTCAATCATCGAACGGAAAAATAGGAACACCCAGTCACGCAGTCATCGGAACCCTGAAGCTGGGGTAGGAACGCCCAGTCCCGGAGTCGTCAGAACGCGCAAGCCCTGGACAAAATCCTGATATAAAGGTAAGTACAGAGCAAAAAAGAAAAAAAAACTGCCAAAATGAAATGTCCTAACTATTGTACGTTTTTAGTGTGAACCTCCACTTCAAGCGGTTAACTTGCATGCTTGGGCTTAGGCCATAATACAGAGCCAGAGTGACTGCATTTTACATATCCTGGGTCACTACCTTCATGTAGAAAATCAGTGTTTTGTATTCCGACAAACCTCTTTTCTTACTGTCCATTTTTGTTATACTTCACAGCCACTTCTTCCATAAAAACTGCATTGATCCCTGGCTGCTTGAGCACAGAACATGCCCTATGTGCAAGTGTGATATTCTGAAATCATTGGGAATTGCGGTAAGTCCCATTTCCTGAATTATTCTTCTAGCTGCCTTGTATCATATTTAAAGAGACACCGTTGTTAGTACACATGTATCCCAATACAGTATATGTGGCAATATGGCCTCTGGCAAATCCATTCTTCATTCTCTAGCAGAAATAGAAGTGTCGCTAGGATATATAGCATTCAAAACTTCAGGTGTGGGATGCCTCCTTCTCCCATTGGCTGCTGTGGTTCTACCTGCTAGCTGCTATGTAACTAGCGTGTGTCCCTACAGAGCCACAGCATGCAGCAATGAGGCGCAGGCATCCGATGCACACAGAAGTGTCAGATGCTGAAGATTCTCATGTTGTGCCGCATCCAATTTTTCACTTTTTCTGCAAGAGTGATATTATAAATGTAACTCGTGTAAGTTACTTTTATTATTTAAAAAAAAAACAATCTTTCTACTTTTAAAATACGTTGTTTTATTTATACCTGATAAATGAAGAGTAGTTTTTCGAAATGCAAACTACTTTATTGTACCCACTGCATATTTAACAATGCAACATTGCCTCCTACTGTTCAATTGGTAGAACTGCTTTGGATTTAAAAAGATGCAGTTCAGATGTCATAATAAATAAGGAAAATCCCCCTTTGTGCAACAGATCAGCATACCAGAATTGTACCTATTTTTATAACAAATAGCCGACATTCATATACATAGTTTGGTATTCTAATCTCTCCAATGTGTTACTGTTTTAAGGCTGAAGAAGACGAATCGGATAATGCTATGGTGATTGCCTCTGTGTCCAATGAGCTGCAGAGGAGCGCTGTACAGGTAGATGATGAGACCCGCAGTGATAACGCATCATCTGGATATGCCTCTGTTCGAGGTGCTGATGAGCCAGTAGAAGACCCTGAAAACATATGTGAGTGTAATGTAGAATACTGCCAATGACGCATTGAAACATTCATGGGTTGCATTATAGCCTTAAACACCCAAACACATATTTTAATGTGATTAAAGAGGAGTTCCACCTAAAAATTGAACTTCCTCTTAACCCACTCCTCGCCCCCTTACATGCCACATTTGGCATGTAATTTTTTTTTGGGGGGGGAGTGGGGGCTTCAGGAGAAGGGGACTTCCTGTCCCACTTCCTCCTTCCGCCGAGGGGCTGGAAAGGCGATTAGCTTAATCGCCTTTTCACAGCCCCTCCCTGTAGGCGAGCGCTTGTCCAATCAGACGGCGCCGCGCCGCACGCGCATGCGCAGTGGGTGCCCGGCCGTGAAGCCGAAAGCTGTCACGGCCGGGTGCCCACAGTGACAATGAAGACGCCGGCCGGGGAGGGGGGGGAGAAGAGCGGAGCCCCGGCTGGCGCGTCGCTGGAACAGGTAAGTGTCAGTTTATTAAAAGCCAGCAGCTACACTTTTTGTAGCTGCTGACTTTTAATAAATAAAAAAAATGGGTGGAAAACCCCTTTAACACAGAAACCTCTTTCTTTTTTCCTATTATTTTTTTTTTTTTTTTTTTTTTTTTATTATTATATACATTTTTTTGTCCATTACACAAAAACATAATGATTAGAAAGCTTCTCCCTCTTCATCTGCGATCCTTTCCTAAGCCGATCCTATTACAGGTGGTCGGATCTTTTTACATTCATTGGCTGTGGGTCAAACCACAGTCGTACCTGCTACAGAAAAGAGCTCCGTAGTAACAAGGACCTTGTCTGCTTTCCACACTCTCATGGTCCAGATCAGGGCCGTTCTGTTTACTGCGGGACAAATAAAACGGAGCTGAGAAAACATGCAATATTCAGTCAATGCCTAGTTGAAGGTTGAAAGAAGAAACATTCTTTTGTATTTGTCACCCACGAAGAATAACTAAATCTGCTGACGGGCATGCAGCCTGTAGAGCTTAACATAGATGCAAACATACACAGAGAAGAGGGATTTGAAGTAGAATTAGGATAGAGGTTGAACACTGTCACCAAGAGGATATTGTGTGTGTTTTTTTTTTTATATATATTTCTTTAACCATTACTATATGGGAGGGGGGATTATGGAGATGGGCATGTCACTTAAAGTGGGAGGGGAAGTAGGTCAGAAGGTAAACACGGGTGAAGATATTTCCATCATAAGCTATAAATATATATGGCCATTAGTGGCCTCCTACGAGGTTGTGGTGGAGGGGGGGTATGACAAATCACATGGAAGTAGGCAAGGGGATTTTCCCCTCCTTCTTTTTGGATATTTTATCCACTTTTTTTTTATTTTTTTTATTTATTTATTAATTTTTATTAATTTTCTTTCCTCTCCAAATTTGCGTGGTGTAATTCCAGTTTTTGAAATAGGCCATGAGGGCCGACACATATAATCATGGGCGATCAATAGTCAAACACGAGGCACAATTTGAATCAATTATTTATTTTTTTAACCAATATTTTAATAGTGTTTGAATAATCTTTTTATGTGATAAAAAAAGAAAGTAGACACAATGGCCATTAGTGGCCTCCTTGGAAGAAGGATGGGGGGTCTTTTTTTTTTTTTTTTTTCTCTTTTCACACAAAAAGATCAGACACAATGGCCACTAGAGGCCTCTTTGATAATAGGATGGTGGAGGTTTCTTTCCCTTTTTTTTTTTTTCCCTATCTCTCCCTCTCTCTTGCCTTTTTCCTTTTCTCTCGGGGTATAGTGTGTAGGGTCAGAACAGACATACTCCACCATAGCTAGGGGAGATGTGGAGGAGGGGAGGGGAGGTGAATTTTAATTTATCCCTTTTTTTAACTTTGTCTTTAATTTTTTTTGTTTTGTTTGTTTGGGGGGGGGGGGTAGAATAATCGATATTGCTTTTGATAAGACAATTCTGTTTTTCTCTTGCAATGTAAGGTTGTTTATTATGTAAATGATGGAACATAAAGTATAATGTATGGAATGTTGTTGATGATAATAAAAAATGTTGATTATAAAAAAAAAATAGATGCAAACATTAACTCAATGACATTTAGACCCCTTTCATACTAGGGCAGTTTGCAGGCACTATTGCACTAAAAATAGCACCTGCAAACCGACCTTAAACAGCGGCTGCTGTTTCTTCAGTGTGAAAGCCCTCAGGCTTTCACACTGGAGCGGTGCGCTGGCAGGACGGGGAAAAAAAGTCCTGCTAGCTGCATCTTTGGAGTGGTGAAGGAGCGGTATGTATTGCCTGTATTTTCAGTTCACATGCATGTACTCCAAGCATTGGATATCTCAGCGTGACCTTCCTGTGATAAGTGGACCACGTCTGCCTTGTGTGTTAGCAAGGCCACTTAGTCTAGTGTAGAAGTGCATGTGACTGGGTGACAACATAAGACATCCATTGTAAGTTGGGGGAAGAGCACGGTCACCCCACTGCAAATTAAAGGAACACTTTGAAAACACATCAGATCTCAACAGGGAAACAATATCATGCTGGACATCTATACTGATATGGACCGGGTAATGTGTTAGGACTGAAAGGGTGCCACATCGTTTGATGACAATTATCAACCTACAGTGGGCTGAATGCAAAGACACCCCAAAAATCAAAGTGAAAAAATAATGCAGCAGGCTAGTTTTATTTTGCTGAAATTTCATTGCAGCAACTCAAAATGGTACTCGGTAGATTGTATGGCCCCCCACATGCTTGTATGCCAACGTTGGGGCATGTTCCTAATGAGACAAAGGATTGTGTAGTGGGGTATTTCCTCTCAGGGCAACACAGAGCTGAACAGAGTGAGGTGCAACCTGGTGGCGTCGGATAGACCCGAGGTGTTCTATTGGATTTAGGTCAGGCGAGTGATATCCATTCCTTCATCATCGGAATTGGCTGTATACTCTCACCACACGAGGCCAGACATTGTTGTGCACCAGCGTAGGTCTGATAATGGGTCCAAGGATTTCACCCGATACCTAATGGCAGTCAGGGTGCCATTGTCTAAATTGAAGCGAGCTGTGCGTCTCTCCATGATTATGCCTCCCCAGACCATCACTGACCCCACCACCAAACAGCTCGTGCTGAACGATGTTGCAGGCAGCACAAAATTCTCCACGGCTTCTCCAGACCCTTTCACGCCTGTCACGTGCCCAAGGTGAGTTGCTGGCATCTGTGGAAAGCACAGGGCGACGGGGTGGGCCTGTCAATTCTGGCATTTAATGGCAAATGCCAATCAAGCTCCATAGGGCCTACAAGAGGACGACGGGACCTCAGTCCGTTTCTGATTGTTTGGTCAGACAAATTCACGCCAGTGGCCTGCTGGAGGTCATTTTGTAGAGCTCTGGCAGTACTCATCCTGTTCCTCCTTGCACAAAGGAGCATATGCCGGTCCCGCTAATGGGTTAAGAACCTTCTACGGCCCTGTCCAGCTCTCCTAGAGTAACTGCCTGTCTCCTGGAATCGCCTCCATGCTCTTGAGACTGTGCTGGGAGACGCAGCAAACCTTCTAACAATGGCACATATTGATGTACCATCCTGGGGGAGTTGGACTGCCTGTGCAAACTTTCTAGGGTCCAAGTATCGCCTTGTGCTACCAGTAGTGACACTGACCCTAGCCAAATGCAAAACTAGTGAAAAACAGTCAGAAAAGTTGAGTAG
Source organism: Rana temporaria (assembly GCF_905171775.1). Lineage (NCBI taxonomy): Eukaryota > Metazoa > Chordata > Amphibia > Anura > Ranidae > Rana > Rana temporaria. Next base: position 83,531,536 of record NC_053497.1, on the reverse strand, counting down.
GGGAAAAAAAATGTCAGTGGCCTCTACCTGAAAAAACATTCCTGATTTGGAGGTTGTCTCATTGTTGACCATCTAGTTCACCTGTTGTTAATTTCCTTAACACCAAAGCAGCTGAAACTGATTAACAACCCGCTCTGCTACTTAACTGACCAGATAAATATCCCAGGAGCTTAATTGACTTGATGCTATACTCTGAATAAAAAGTGTTCCTTTAAATTTTTAAAAGTGTTTAAAAAAGTTTAGAGAAAACAAGATTTGTTAGCAAATAATAATTGCAATTTTCTGTTCTGCTATGTAATATCTGCTTATTTATCAAGCTTGTCTATTTCTTTCACAGATGAGAATGCTGAGCTTGTTAGCAACGACTCCTCAGCAATCGCAACTGAAGTTCTTCCACATGCAGACAACCCAACATTTGAAAGTGAAAACCCCTCCCACGTGCACAATGTAAAGTCATAAACTGAAGGACATGAAGAACCTGGCTTGTCTAGCCTAAGTGAATACAGAGTTTTAGTCGCACAGCTTTTTTTTTAACAGCAAAGCAAAAAAGTTGATTTGTAAACCATGTTTTAATCACAGTAACCGACTTGAAGAATGCAGAAGCTGGAAAATCATAACATATATTTAATTTTTTTGTTCGTTTTTTTTTTTTTTTTTGTCCCTACATATTTTAACTCGGGTTTATATAGCTCAGAAAAAACAAAATCCTATCAGAGTTGTATTTTAATATATTCACACTAAATAGTTTATATTTAATTAAAAATACATATATATTTGTCTTTTATAATATCAGTTTTTGAAGCAGTAGAAACCTCAATGAGGCCTCTTTAATAATGTAAACAGCAAAGTGCAGTAACCATAACCAACCTTAATTTTTAATTTCCTTGGCTATACTATGTTAATGAATATGATTAGTCAACATTGAGTGCAAAAAATCATTGCTGACACTATCTTAGACATAGGACTGTAATTTAATGTAATCTACTTTTCGCTTTAATGTTTCTTCATTAAAGCGGGGGTTCACCCGAAAAAAATGTTTTAACATTAGTTTAAGGCTAATTGTGGGAAGCAGAATTGGGTGTTTTTTTTAAATCAATGCAGTACTTACCGTTTTAGAGATAGATGTTCTCGGTGGCTTCCGGGTATGATCTTCGGGACTGGGCGTTCCTATTTGATTGACAGCCTTCCGATGGTCGCATACAGCGCATCACGAGTTGCCGAACGTCGGTGCGGCTCTATACGGCGCCTGCGCACAGACGTTCGGCTTCTTTCGGGAACTCGTGACGCGCTGTATGCGACAGTCGGAAGGCTGTCAATCAAATAGGAATGCCCAGTCCCGCAAGCCACGGAGAACATCTATCTCTAAAACGGTAAGTACTGCATTGATTTTTTTTAAAAAAACACCCGATTCTGCTTCCCACAATTGGCCTCAATCTAATGTTAAAAATTGTTTTTTTTGGGTGAACCTCCACTTTAAATGGGTAACTATAAAACAAACGCATTAGTCTGCAGTTTGCTAACCATTGCCACAAAGGCAGCTTGCTCTTCTTATTATACTGTGAATGGTAGACAGCAGGGTATGGTAACCTGTGACTCTCCAACTTCTACTTGCACCTGCACTGCTCTTGGAGAGCCACAAGTTGCTGGTCCTGTTATGCAGTGTCAAATCATTTCTATTTTGAGTCACAATAATGGAAATATCTTTTAATTTTTGTACCTCCATCGTGGCAAAGAACTCCACCAAAGAGTAGACGACATGACAAGGCATTTGCGAATGCTAGATGACAAATACCCCTGATCTTCTAATTGTGGATCATCTTAGTATGCCCCAGTGGGCTTATATTATAAAGCTGGGCAATAGGCAACATTAAGATCTAAAATTCAGTAATCCTACATGACAAGAGATTTCACCTAAGGACAGAAATGGCATTGGACAACAATTGTCAGTTGGTTGCCATGAGATATTGGGATTTTTAACTCTTCTTTACACAAAGGTAGCCATATAACTTTTGTCCTGTTGGTTTTCATGACCCAGAAGCACTAAATGTAGAGTTTTACTGGCACACATAACCCTTATCTTGGTGCTTACAATGTTCCAAGAGGTCAGCTTTACAAATTATCGTCATATAATTTGATCCTTTAAAAAGGTATACCTGACATTTCTACTATGAGCATGGTGGCATGTGAAATGCCAGAAGGGTGAGGAGCAAGTCTACCTTGGAATTTTCCTCTTTCGTGACCATTATGCATTCTATTATGGCACCCAAAGTAGTGGGCTTGTTTTATTAATACACAATTGGCAAAGCAAAATCATTTTCATATTAATAAAAGCAGGGATTGAAAAACAAAATCTGATTTGTAAGGGAGATCTAATGATTATAAAAAAAAAAATTAGCATAAGATTTAGTCCATTTTTAAAAACACACAAAAAAAAGTACTTTCTTTGTGTGCAGTGTTATAGTGTAAAAATAAACAGATTATTGTATTCCAAAGATTATTGTAAATGTCCCTTGACATGTGATTCACATATTTGCATTTCTGAGTAGGCACAACAGCCATTTTCTTGTATACTTAGATGCTCCCAAAAGCAAAATCTACCTCCCGTACTTCCAAACGCAATAATTTGTACTGGTGGGGAGGAAGCCAACTCACTCTTCCAATCAATAAATCAAGGAATATGTTTTTTGCTTGTCGTATATCTTCCAAATTATCTCTGCCCTCACTACTATCATTTTAATTCATATTAGAAATTATTAATTTTATGATCATTTGACAGGATCGTATATTTTAATATCAATGTGGTGCTGAAGACTTTACAGTGGGACTAAAGAGGTTAGTTTTCTGTAGTACTGGGACCTCCAAAAAAAAGCTGCTTCCTAATAGAAGCAATTCCAATGTAAAATAATGTAAACGCTGCAAAAATAATTGGAACTTGTTCAAGAGATAATCTACAGGGTGAATGATCTATTTAACACATGCACTTCCAAAAGCTACATGACTGGATCTTGGGTAATTCGTTGTGGTGGATTTATTTTATATTCATGTGGACTTTTTTTTTCAGTTATTTTTTAAAGGTTTCCACACTTTACTTTCACTTTTGTAATAAACATTTGATGAACACTCTATAGTAAACAATACACAGCTTCACCCTTTATTCCTCCAATACACTTGCCTGTAATTAAAATTTTTAAGATTTTTTGAGTAAATGATGCTAGATTCACAATAATTTTCAGCAGCAGGCGTGGTTTAAAGCCTGACTGGTCATCGGAGACCTTGCTGCCTGGTGGCCTATCCCTTAGATGACACAGTGACAGATATTTAGTTGGCTAGGTTGTCACTTAAGTATTGTCCTTTACAGCCAACCAGATTTCAGAACCAAACCATTGCCAGAAAATTGCCCACCTATTAAAATATTCAGTGTCTTAAAGTAAATACAACATGTCAATGGAATTTATATATTGCAATCTGTTGAAAATGTCTTAATACGTGTCATTATATGGGGGAAATTGTATCATTCAGGTTTGTCGGCATCTGTATGACATGTTTTGCTTAAATTGGGTTTTTCCTACTCAGGTGAAGGAAATCCTACATGCATCATAGATAAACCTTCATCATGGGTGTGTGTGTAAACACTGGGGCTTATGTGTATAGAACCCCCCCCCCCAAAAAGTGGTGGTTTTAATGCCCATAGCATCCAATTCAATCTAGCACTAACTTTGATGTTGCAAATTGGGAAACTAGAGAAGAAATATCCCACTGCAGTAGTATGAAATTTGCAGAATTTTTTTTAACAAGGCAGTCCAAAATGCAATGGTGATAAGCAAAGTGCAGTGACCCATTGTAATTATAAATCTGCGACTGCTGTAAATGTAGATCTGTTTGAGCATTTATATTTAATCAGTTAAGGACAATAGCTGGTTGTTATGGGTTATTGCCATTGCTTTCGCCTTCTATGTAAGCAGTGCAAAGTAATCAAATAACATATTCTGCATAGCGGGCACCCTGTCATGCCTTAAGGCTAAAATCACACATTTGCACTGTGGTGTGTCGTCGCATGTGCAGTAACCTGTTATGTTGCGTGTTGATGTGCAGTAAGGCCACCAATTCATTATAAATGATGTAGAAATGCACGTGAGGATTCTTTTTTGGTTATGGATGCAGAACACTGCAACACATGGCATGTGCATTGTGATTCTCTGAAATTTGGGTGCAATAGGGTGCCATTCATAATGAACTATAACAGACCACGCTTAAAGGCATGCATTGAGACATGTTAAGTAACTTGTTTCTAACATGCATTACTGCAACACAGTAGTCCGAATAGGCCCCAACAGGGATTTTAATACTATCCTGTGGAGATTCATAAATGCCAAATGAATGGGCCTGTGTACCCAAACGTGGCATGCAGGAATCGGATATATGTGAACTTGGCCTAAGAATTGTCAGTTGTAAGAGTTGTCTGAGTAAGAAGAGGAGGTGTTCTTGGCCCTAACTTTCACAAGGTTTGTATTTGCATAGGGTTTTTAGGGGCTCCTATGGCACATTGTGGCAACATATAGGCACAGTTAAAGGAAAAACTCTACTAGGAGATTTTGGAGGCTGCCATTACTGGTTTCAAATTTTAAAGAACATGCTAGCTTCCCGGCTCCTAGGCTGTTTAAATTACGTCAGTACTTTGTAAGTCATTGACCTGGAACAGGTATGCAGATCTGGACTTTTTGTCTTTTTAGATGGCATTCTTGTTCCATGTCATTGACTTAGAAAATATAGAAGCAAGAGACAAGCCAAGCAACTACTAGTAGAGCAGAAATGGCAGCCTCAGTATTTGCTCACTACAGGTTTTCCATAAAGACCTAATTACACCTAATTAGGAAAGTTGCAGAGAGTAGTGTAATGCACAAACGTGGAAGTCAAAAAGCTCTCACCGTTTTTCCCTTTTTAAAAACACTCTAACTGCAGCACATGTACACCAGCTACTATATGGAGAATTAATTTTTTATGAATTGCAAGAAAACAGATGGGAATAAACTGGTATGACAAGGTAGCAAAAGATTCCTGTTATACATAATGTTTTACGTGTATAATTTTCACTGCTTCCAGGTTTACTTCACCAAAGCTTAATGTATTCTTAGATCTTTCCCTTTTTGTATAATTCAAAGAAAAAGAAGCACTTTATTTGTGTTATAAAGCAGTAACCTCATATTTAATTGTGTGAATAGAAATGTATAAATGAAAGATAAAAGTGGCATATGCACATGTGTGGCACACAGGTATCCGTTTCAGCAGCATCCTTTAAAAAATAAAAATAAAAAATTAAAGCCCAACTGTACCCCGAGAGAAATAAAATGAAGCATGTAATTCAGCATGTAAGCATGTAATTTAACGGCTGCAAAGCCAGACTACTGTACTGTGTGTGGGTTTGGCTGCAGTGATCTGACATGTCCCTCCGCTTTCAGAGCTAGAACTTTCTAATTAGCAAAGGCCATATTCTTATGTTATCTGCTGATTGGTGAGCTCTATCTTTAATGGGGGGCATGTCTGACCTCTGCAGTGAGATTTGCACACTACACAGCTGCCTAGGTCTTCAGCTGCTGGCCAGCTACAGGAATTTTGGGACGCAGTAGCAGATTTAAAACAAGTAGTCTTCTTAATTACTTTTGGAATCCTACTATTGAGATTTAAAACCTGTGTTGCAGATAGCGTTACTTTCTTCTAAAGGAGCCATGCTGTTAGGAGACATTGAAAAAAGGATCACAGGGTATCGATGAGATCAAGTGGTTCTATGGCTGGAACAAAGCTACTGTGTGCTGCACCAAGGCATATACTGAATTACTTATTTTAATCCAGCAAAACTGTATCTGGGAAATGTTAAAATACTGTAAATAGATTCATGATTGTTTTAATAAATTGTGTAAATAAATGTATTCAACTAGTGGTGTTGTGTTGTATCTGGTAATTCATGATCCACAGAAAACTATTGCAACAAAATCCCATACACATTTTTTATTTTATTTATATATAGATAGCTTTTTTTTCCCCCTCAAACAAGGTGCTGGAACTCAACCACGCCCCCCCCCCCCCCAAAAAAACCCTTCCACCCACACCAAATAGTGGGTGTGGTCAGTCATATTTCACAAACAGTAAGAGGGTCTTAAAGGGGCATTAAATACCAAGATTGCATTACATAGAGAGCACAGTTCAGCAGGGTTACACACAGTGCAGTGTGTTTACAAGTGATTGTGGTGAGCACCCCCCCCTCCCCCCAAGGATCTGGGCCAGAGGTGGTGGAACTTAAATTGTGTGAGATATATATTTTTTTATATATATATATATATATATATATATATATATATATAGATATATATATATATATATATATATATATATATATATATATATATATATATATATATATATATATATATATACTCCTATGTTTACATATCCTGGTAGAATTTGATTTCTTGCCCTTTTTTTAGATATAAATGATAACTCAAAAACCTTTTTCACTCATGGTTAGTGTTTAGCTGAAGCCATTTATTATCACTCTACTGCGTTTACTATTTTTAACTCATAATAACAGAAACTACCCAAGTGACCCTGATCAAAAGTTTACATACCCTGGTGATTTTGGCCCGATGACATGCACACAAGTTGACACAAAGTTGTTTGAATAGCTATTAGGGCTGGGTTCACACCATCGCTGGATCCGTAGCACAGCAGGGGTCCGGTGCGTGCTGGTTCACTGTTTCAGGTCTGATTTCAGGTCTGAAACGGACCAAAAAAGCACACCTTTTTTTCAGCAAATCATACCGGACCTGCTGCGAAGATATGTGAACCGGTTCCTTAGAGAGACTGTCACATTCCCCTGCTATGCAAATTGGATGCAGGTATGAACCCAACATAAAGCCTGTGATCGGTTTGCTTGTAATTTTAGTGTGTGTATATGTATGTATAAAAGGGTCATTGTGTTTCTGGACTCCTGACAGACCCTTGCATCTTTCATTCAGTGCTGCACTGACATTTCTGGGTCATGGTGAAAGCAAAAGAATTGTCAAAGGATCTGTGGGGAAAGGTAATTCAACTGTATAAAACACGGAAGGGATATAAAAAAGATATCCAAGGATTTGAGAATGCCAATCGGCAGTGTTCAAACTTTTAATCAAGAAGTGGAAAATTAGGGGTTCTGTTGAAACCAAACCACTGTCGGGTAGACCAACTAAAATTTCAGCCACAACTGCCAGGATACACAGTAAGGAGTCACTTGAAGAAAGATGAACTCCATGGTCGAGTCGCGAGAAGAAAGCCATTACTATGCAAATGCCACACAGTATCTCTCTTACAATATGCCAAACGCCACAAACCTCAAACCTTCTGGCACAGTCATTTGGAGTGATGAGACCAAAATTGAGCTTTTTGGCCATAAACGCTACATTTGAAGTGTCAACAAGGCCTAAGATGAAAGGTACACTATTCCTACTGTGAAACACAGAGGTGGATCACTGATGTTTTGGGGATGTGTGAGCTACAAAAGTTCAGGAAACTTGGTCAAAATTGTCGGCAAGATGAATGCAATATGTTATCAAAAAATACTGGAGAAACATTTGCATTCATGAGCTGAGAAGCAGCTCATGGGACATACTTGGACATTCCAACATGACAATGATCCAAAACACAAGGCCAAGTCAACCTGTCATTGGCTACAGCAGAATAAAGTGAAGGTTCTGGAGTGGCCATCTCAGTCTCCTGGCCTCAACATCATTGCGCCACTCTGGAAAGATCTCAAACGAGCAGTTCGTGCAAGGCAGCCCAAGAATTTAAAAATTTCAAATGGCATCCATGGGAGAGTTCCAAGGCGAAAGCCACTACTGACCAAAAAGAACACAAATGCTTGTCTCACATTTGCCCAAAAACATCTTGATTATCCCCAAGACTTTTGGGCAAATATTCTGTGGATTGATGAGACAAAAGTTAAACTTTTTGGAAGGTGTGTGTCTCGTTACATCTAACGTAAAACTAATACAGCATTTCATAAAAAGAACATCATACCAACAGTCAAACATGGTGGTGGTAGTGTGATGCTCTGGGGCTGCTTTGCAGCTTCAGGACCTGGAAAACTTGCCATAATTAATGGAACTGTAAATTCTGTGCGGTACCAGAAAATCCTGAAGGAGAATATCTGGCAATCAGTTCATGACCTCAAGCGTAAAGAGGTTGTAAACCTTCATTTTCAAGTTTTACCTATAGGTGAGCCTATAATAAGGCTTACCTATAGGTACAGTAAATACCTCCTAAACATGCACCATTTAGAAGATCTTTACTTTGTACTGCGCTGATGATATCATCGGCGCTGTGAAGAAACGGCCCTCCAGGCTGCTTCTTCACTTGTGAGTGCCGTGACTGGTGGCACATTATGCTTTTACTTTGCAGGGAACAAAAAAGGCAGTAAAACCCATCAGGGTTTACTTCCACTTTAAGAGCACTTGGGTTATGCAGCACGACATTGATCCGAAACACACCAGCAGGTTTGCCTCTGAATGGCTCGAAAGAAAAAAAATTAAGGTTTTGGAGTGGACTAGTCAAAGACTTAAATCAGATTGAGATGCTGTGGCCTTAACTGCTTATGGACCAACCGCCGCAGTTATACTGCAGCAGGCTGGCTCCGCTGCAAGAACCATCGTTGGTTACTTTAAGCGTGCTAGCAGGTGTGCGCGCACGCCCGCTGTGTTGCGAGGGTGCCGATGCTCATGACCGTAAACACAGAAATCCCTGTTCTGTTCTGTGAGGAAAGGCAGATTGTGAGTTCCTATATAGCTAGCTAGGAGCCATGATCTGTAATTTTTTCTAGGTCAGTCCCATCCCCCTACAGTTAGAAAATGCAGAGAGGGAACAGAACCCCTTGATCACTCCCTAGTGTTAACCCCTTCCCTTCCAGTGACATTTTTACAGTAATCGGTGCACCTATCATGCGCCCTGATCAACACCAGTTCAGCAGTCAAGCACAGACAGGAAATTCATGACTTTATCACCCAACGCAACACAGATTGCCTCTTTATAACGGAAAGCTGGCTGACACCGGACTGCAACACCATCCTAGCATAATTAGTGACTGAGAACTATTGCATCCTAACCGAGCATAGAATAGGGCAAAGAGGAGGAGGCCTAGCAGTTATCTACAAATCGCACCTCTCTTTTACCAAACCAACTCTACAGAACTCCTTGCCTTTCATGGAAACACTCTCTCTACAACTCCAAACACCCCAGGACACCATCTACATACTGCTATGCTACAGACCACCGGGACCAAAGACACACCTCTCACCTAATTCACCTCGACATACACCTTAAAAACCAAACACCTCCTGCTACTTGGGGATTTGACCTCTGGGCTAATTCCACCCAGGACCCCAACGCCACGGTCTGCATCAACCAACTGGAAGAACTAGGTCTTCAGCCACTGATAAATGCCTCCGTATGTTTCGGGGCACACTCTCGACCTTATCTTCAAACAGAATATGGACATCAACACGCTTCTACCATGGATGGACCACCACGCTATCAAATTTAAAATAATCGTCAAAACCATCCTCCAAAAACCTACATATTCAATAACACACTGGACAAGATCACAAAAGAAATTACACTCAGAACTCTTCAAAACCACACTATCGAATAAAATAACAATGCTAGATCAAAACCACTCAACGGAAGAAACACTCAACTCCCTTAACAAAGCATTACTACAGACAGTAGACGCAGTCGCTCCAAGATACAGAGGACGCATCCGAAAAATATATTCGGCTGGGTCAATGACACTCTCACACTACTGAAGCAAGAATGCAGATGGGCGGAAGGAGCCTGGAGAAGAAACTCAACAAAGGAAAACCACTCAAACTACAAATTACTCAACAAGAAATACCACAAAGCAATCTTCAAAGCAAAAAAATAGCACTTTGCTAACACCATCTCAAAAGCCCTAAACCGGCCCCCACTTGTCTAGAGCCTCCAGCAAACGAAACACAAGAATTCTGCAACGAGCTATCTGATTTCTTTATTGACAAAAACATCCGGGAAATAATTCAGCAGAAAAAAACTAACCTCCCTCGGACAAAGCTAAGAGAAAATGTCAATATAAACACTCTATAACCAAAGAATTTTACTTTGGCCCCATTTACCATCGACACCACCAAAAGCATTATCAGAAATCTCTGAGACAGTACATCACGACATTATTTCGACAAAACCTACTGAAAGAATTTACTGAAATTGTGGCACTTACCATAACGCATCTCATAAATCAATCGTTCAAAGAAGGTATTTTTCCGACTTCCCTCAAGAAAGGCATACCCCTCCTAAAGAAACCCAACCTCGACCGTAAAGACCCAAACTACCGCATACCGGTGACAAGCCTCAGCACCATCTCCAAGATCATTGAGAAAGCAGTAGTACAATAACTACAACTCCACTTGGACACCCACAAACTCTTGGACCCACTTCAATCAGGTTTCTGCCCAGGCCACAGGACAGAAACGGCACTTCTCGAAATATGGGATGACACCCTCGAAGCAGCAGACAATGGAGAATCGTGTCTCCTGGTGCTGCTGGACCTCAGTGTAGCTTTTGACACAGTAGACCACAAAATTCTGCTCATTCGTCTCACAGAAGTAGTCGGAGTCGCAGACTCAGATCTACCCTGGTTCACATCATTCCTAGAGAAGCAATCCCAGACAGTGAAACTGGGAGCCTTCATGTTGGAAGCGCGCACAGTCACATGCAGAGTCCCTCAAGGATCACCCCTGTCGCCCGTGCTCTTCAACATCTACCCACTCCTCAAAATCATCTGCAAACAGGACCTGCTCTACCACTCCTACGCTGAAGAGACTCAACCAGTGGCGGCCCGTCCATAGGGGGCGCATGGGCGCCGCCCCCCCAAAGCTATTGGAAAAAAAAAAAAGGTCCCTTTTTAAAAATGTTTTTATTTTTTTTGAAAGTTCTTTAAGTTCACTCTGCTCAGGCGCCGGCCCCAGTGCACTATGGGAGCGTCATGCCACTGCAATCCCGTGATTGCAGGCGAGACGATACATTTGCAGGGTTTTGTGTTGCTTCGAGACGCAGAGGTAATAGCCACAGCACTCTCATTGGTCAGACTTCTGCCTGTCTTTGTATCTGACCATTAGTTGGCACCCGCTGTAGGACCTGGGCCGTGTTACTTTCACTTTCTGTTTTAGTGAAGTCGGGAAGACTGTAGCTGGAGGGACTATTTTTTTTTTATTTCTGCTCCTATGTGGCTGCATTTGCCTGACTCGGCTCACACTGCCTGCCTCCTTCAGCAGGTAAGTGCTGAGGCAATCGGCAGGAGAAGAAGCAGTCCTCCATCCATCTCCATGTGACAGCCAGCAGTGCACACTGAACACAGAGAAGGTACAGTACACAGAGGGTCAGGACTGGGGGGAGGGGAAGGGGGGAAGCTATTGTCACTGTTATGCTACAGCAACACCTCCAACTTTACTCCCCCTCTCTCATGTACTGCAAGTGTGTAGATATTCCCTGTCACACTGCTCCCTCTCCCCCTCTTATCCTCCTTCACGTTCTGCTGTTTTCTCTCCCTCACATATATCTTCACTGCTCACATATCCTGCATCCTCTGGTGTCAGATCTGACCATTCCAATCACTGCCTGACACACGCAAAAATTAAATGGCATTTCACCATGAATAGAATGCACCACAACTACCCTGTAAGTCCGTGCAATGAACATGGCTGGGGCATGGTGGGTCTACATTTGACGGGCACAGTGAGGCTGTAATTGACTTGCACTGTGGCTGCATTTGATGGAGCACAGTGGGAGCATTTGATGGGGCCAGTGGCGGCTGATGCTCACAATTTTTTGGGGGGGGCGCAAACTGAAAAATTTGGGGGAAAAAAAACACATCAATTGCAGCCTCACTGTGACATCAAACGCAGCCACTGTCCCCATCAAACGCAGCCACTGTCCCCATCAAACGCAGCCACTGTCCCCATCAATTGCCATCACTGTGCCCATCAAACACCGCCACTGTGCCCCATCAAACGCTCCCACTGTGCCCCATCAATCGCAGCCACTGTGCCCATCAAACGCAGTTTGATCTACCTCCCATATACATATTAAAGTGGAGTTCCACCCATAAATATAACATTACATCAGTAGTTTTAAAAAAATGTCATTAGTCCTTTAAGAATTTTTTTTTTTTTTTTTAGATGCCTTCAAAGTGTTGTTGCTAGGCAGAATAGTTAATCTTCCCTCTTCCTGCACCTAGGTGCTTAAGCTTCCTAACCTACACCGCACAGACTCCTGGGAATGTAGTGGGTGTAACTGTCCAGGAGTCTGTGCACTCCCCAGTCTCGAAGAATCATGTGACTTGGACAGTACAGGTGCTGAAAGCTGATCTGAAACCTATTACACTGCTTGTGCAGCACTGAGCATGTGCGAGATCTGCAAGGCTGAAATCCAGGAAGTCATACAGTCTGGCTTCGTGATGCCCACACTTAAGATGGCCCCAGTCAATTTCTATTTTATAAAGTGTCTAAATGCTGTAACAACCTAACAAAACGGACCTTAGTTTACAGACTAACTTTACTAGAATACATTAAGCTTGTGTATTACAAGGGTATTTATATTTAAAAAGTGAAATTGTGGCCGGAACTCCGCTTTAAGGATTAAAAACTATAGATTATTTTCTCTGTCACCAACACCTCAGTTACTTTATGCTTACTGACCACAAATGTGTTCTTTTTTATTTTATTTGTTAGGCTGTTTTTTTGCTCACTTATTAAATTTTGTGGAGGACAGGCCAAACAGCAAAAGTTCAACAGATGTAGGAGACACAGGGAGCTGAAATAACATGCAAATATTGACTTTAAAAATCAGTGAGTTACTGCAATATTTCTTGTCTCAAAACTGATTATATTCTCTGACATGTAATAGGGAGAATTTACAAATATAATGGAAATACGAAAAATCACTATGAAAACATGCCACAAAACATCACTGTGAAAGTATTCACTTGCCATTGCAAGGAAAGTGTAAGAACATTGAAAACTGGTTATATTCCATGATATTAAGTTATTTAGATATTAAGTTATTTATCTGTAAAACAAAATGTTTTGGTTTTAGACCAAAGTTCCTTAACCACTTCCTGCCAACTGTATTCAGAATGACGGCCACAGGATGGTTCTGTTATTCCGCCTGGGCGTCATTAAGGATGAGCCAAACACCCAGTTTGCACCAGAACTTGCCGAACAGGCAAACAAATTGTTCGAACACGCGAGCACCGTTAAAGTCTATGGGACACAAACATTAAAAATCAAAAAGTGTTCATTTTAAAGGTTTATATGCATGGTATTGTCATTAAAGGGGTGGTTCCCCTAAAAATAAACTTTTGACATTGCATTTGCTACAATAATTACAATTAGAATCGGCTGGTTTTATTTAAAAAATACCTCCGTACGTAGCGTTTGCTATATTCGTTCCCACCGCCACTTCCGGGTACGATGCTGGCGGTGGGCATTCCTAATTGATGGACAGGCATCCGACCGACGCATCCATCGCGTCACGAGATGCCGAAAGAAGCCGAACGTCGGTGCGGCTCTATACGGCGCATGCGCACCGACGTTCGGCTTCTTCCGGCATCTCGTGACGCGATGGATGCGTCGGTCGGATGCCTGTCCATCAATTAGGAACGCCCACCGCCAGCATCGTACCCGGAAGTGGCGGTGGGAACGAATATAGCAAACGCTACGTACGGAGGTATTTTTTAAATAAAACCAGCCGATTCTAATTGTAATTATTGTAGCAAATGCAATGTCAAAAGTTTATCTTTAGGGGAACCATCCCTTTAAAGGTGTTTTGGGGCCCGGGTCCTGCCCTAGGGGACATGCATCAATGCAAAAAAAGTTTTAAAAACTGCAGTTTTTTCAGGAGCAGTGATTTTAATAATGCTTAAAGTGAAACAATAAAAGTTTTTTCTGTGTTTAGAACAGTCCCTGCAGCAAAATTAAATTTCTAAAGGAAAAAAAGTAATTTAAAACTACTCGCGGCTGTAAAAGTCATTGAAAAAAACGACATGGGGTCCCCCCCAGTCCATTACCAGGCCCTTTGGGTTTGGTATAATTATTAAGGAGAACCACAAACCAAAAAAATAATAAAAATTGTGTGGTGGTCCTCCCAAATACCATACCAGACCCTTCATGTCTGATATGGATATTAAGGGGAACCCTGCACATTTTTTTTTACAGAAAATGGCATAGGGGTCACTTTAAGCATTATTAAAATCAGCATATTGTTTGGTGCTTGCCAGGACATCCGAATAACCAAAATTCGGCCTGAACTTATGCTCGGGCCGAACCGTTCGCCCATCCATAGGCGTCATATAATGTCCAACAGGGTAAGCCGTTCATGCATGCCCTCATGGGGCATGCATAGGTGATAGGTGGTACGGTGTGTCGATATGACACACTAGGTGGTACGGTGTGTCGATATGACACACTGCATCTCTGATCTAGGTAAAGAGCCTATGACGTAGGCTCTTTATCATGTGATCAGCTGTGTCTAATAAAAGCTGATCACATGGCAACCCGGAAGTGACGTTAATTAGCTTTCCTCCATTTGCTCTGACAAGGTGTGGGTAGAGGAGAGCCGATTAGTGGGGCTCTCCTGACATGGGGGTCTGCGCTTATAATCAGTGCAGACCCATCAGCAATGCCCATCAGTGCCCCACCAGTGATGCCTACCTGTACTCACATGCGATGTCAATCAGTGCCCACTTGTACCCACATTTTATGCCAATTAGTGACCATAAAAGATGTCAATCAGTGCTCATTAGTGACCATAAAAGATGTCAATCAGTGCTCATTAGTAATGCCAGTCAGTGCCCATCAGTACCTCCTCATCAGTGCTGCCCATCATTGCTGCCCATCAGCGCCGCATATCAGTGCCACCTAATAGTCCCACTTATCAGTGCATATCAGTGCCCATCAGTGAAGGAGAAATCTTACTTCTTTACAACATTTTATAACAGAAACAAAGAAAAACATTTTTGTTTTGTTTTTTCTAAATTTTCAGGCTTTTTTATTTGTAGTGCAAAAAATAAACAAGCCAGTGGTGATCAAATACCACCAACAGAAAGCTCAATTTGTGAGGGGAAAAGGGTAAAAAATGTCATATGAGTACAGTGTAGCATGACCGCGCAATTGTCATTCAAATTGCGACAGTGCTGAAAGCTGAAAATTGGCTTGGTAAGGAAGGGGATAAAAGTGGTTAAAAAAAGGCATTAAATGATGTGCAAAAATACCACGGCCAAAATAAAATCTATGTTCCAATGCCAGCTGTACAGCAATGCCAATATTCTTCCTAAGATATAGCAGCCTGTTTTTTAAGATTCTTTATGAAGTCGACAATCAATGGTTATATACAGTACTTATAACAGATTGCAGTGACATTAAGATTCCCTAAAGGATTCCTCATGCGATATGAAGGTCACGTGACTCATTTTTTTTTTTTTTTTTATTGGATAACAAGAAAGTCATCACAGTAAAATAAATACCGCAAAAAATAAATAAAAAATGAGATAATTCATTAAAGTCAATTCACTAAAGAACACACACCTTCGTTATTTATCACCTGGCAGTTGGTATTTTGGTACATATTAACAATGGGGGGAACGCTGCACTGGCCAGGAATTGTACAATGTAACATTTCACCTGGGGGAGATCATTATGTGAATGAAAACATACTATAATGTATCCCTCTGCACACTGCTATATACCCTTTCTAGCCAACTTTGCAATGAACAAGGATTTTGGTTCACACATATTGCAATACATGTTTAACCAATTGGCCAACTATGTATAAAATAATAAAAGAATAACAAATCAGCGCAAAATGACAAAAGACCCAAATAAAAGCTGCAGAACACCAGGGTCAAATTTCAAATCCCTCAAAACAAATATAAAACAGATGGTGCAGCGCTAGAAAATCCATATTATAAGCCAGGGGTCGCCAAACTTTTCAAACAAAGGGCCAGTTTATTTTCCTTCAGACTTTAGAGGGGCCGGATTGTGGCCAACAGGGGCAGAAAATGTCACGGGGCCATCAGTGAGAATAAATATGGCCTCAGGGTTGGTGGTCAATAGGAGGAGTGGTCCCCCTATTAGTAGGAGGAATAGTATCCCATCATTGTTATCCATAGAATAAATAATGCCCCATTGTTGGTGTCAGTGAGGAATAGTGCCCCAAGAGCCAGATAAAGGCTACCAAAGGGCCACATCTGGCCCTCGGGCCGCAGTTTGGAGACCACTGTTATAAGCAATGTGACGGTATCGGTATGATATCCCCGTCAAAGATTCCCTTCTTCCATAAGAACATCACCCCAATATTCCACTAGGAGGGATATTCCTGAGATCGCCCATTAAGCCACACATTAGTCCAGGCTTACTGCTAGAACAAGACAGAGTTTAATGTTATATCACACAGCTTATATGTCATTTCCAAAACTGTTACAATGACAAATCTCTGCCCCCCTCACACTGGGGCTTCCATACAGATTATAGGCAGACACGACGGAGCCGAGTCTGAAAACACATTTTCTTTAGACAATGACATCAATGACGCTGAGTACTGAATACATTAACTAGACAACTCGACCCCTCATATAGAGAGATAATTACCACAATGAAGCAATCAGAATAATTAACACAAGCCACTTAAACACAGATCTCCTTCACACAACACAATAGATCAATTAACCTTTAGAAATAGTGAGGGGACATTAGCACTTCAATAACCGGATGGTAATCACAATGGCAAGCAGGGAGAATTAAACTGAGACATATAGGCAAATGTATCACAATGGCCCCCCTTTTTCTCCCTGCTCCGGAAAACCCGGTTGGACCTTCCCTGGTCCAGTAGGGTTGACGGGTTTAGAGCTTTTAGTCCGAGGTTAACTCCGTTTGGCATGACTGACCTCCCTTGGCAACTGCTTCAGACTCAGGTATGCCACCGGGTCGTCAGATCACACGCCGGTCAGTCCCCAAGTCTTTGTGCGATCTGCAAAGTCACCAGAAGTCAGTGTGAAGACGGCGAATGGGTCTGTGCGCCGCCATCTAGGTGTCCCGCTATGGGAGGGGGCAGGTTATGGCTCTGAAGTGACAATCACAGGAGATTCATAAAAATAAAAGTTATATTTGTTGAAATGCTGTAGCACTGGTGCTCAGAGTCCGGGGGGGGAAGGGGACTCAGAGCCCCATAAGGTCAGCCACCCCCTGCTCCCTCCGCAGCCGCCGGTTCTCCTCTTTGAGCTTCTCCAGCTCCATCTCCAGTTCATGGAGCCTGGGGGGGTCAGCCCGCTGTGACCTCAGGTGGTTGTTCTCCTCCTCCATGCGGCTTATGCACTCCTCCAGCTCTATGTACTCACGGATCAGATCCTGCTTGCTCATGTCCTGCAGGCTTTCCACGTGGTCCTTCATCATCAGGAACTGGGTGGTGGTGTAAGGGGCCACCGGTGGGCCCTTGGCGAACATCTCGGCCCGCATCTGGGGCGCCCGCTGCGATTCCATCTCCTCCAGTCGCTTCTTCTCCTCCCAGGTCCGCTGGTTATATGACTTCCAGGACCTCTTCTTCTTGGAGGGTAGCTGGCGGTGCCTCTTGCTGCCCAGCTCCCTCCAAGGCCCCTCCGGCTCATGGCTGTCGCCCATGACCAGCTGACAATGGTGTTCCCTGTTGTCCGTAATAACAGATTGTACCATGAGGGCTTCGTAAGGGGTGCCCAATGGTTCTTCCTGACCCAGCTCCTGGGGATCCCAAGCCGAGTCTACACAATGGGCTGCTGCTGGTGGGCGGTACCCAGGTTGAGACCAATTTGACCTGGTGTTGTCATTCATGGGGCAATTCTGCTTGAAGTGACCCAACTGTTTGCACCAGAAGCAGCGTTGTTCGTTGTCCTCCTGGCGTGGGTAGCGAGGGCTAGATGTCATCGGTCTGTTAGGAGGTTGGTATCTAGCGGCTGGTGGGTGTGAGGGCACTGTTGGTCGTGGAGGTTGTACCCGTGGTGTGACCTGGTTTGTCTTGCGAGTATCCGCATATTCATCCGCCAACTTCGCGGCCTCTGGTAGAGTCATGGGCCTGCGATCGCTCACCCAATCTTTGACGTCCGTCTGGATGTGATTGTAAAATTGCTCCAGGAGCATTAGTTGCAAAATGTCCTCTGCGGTGGTGGCCTGGCTGCTGTTAACCCAGTTAGAGGCCGACAGGGACAACTGGCATGCCCATTCCGCGTAAGAGTCTTTCGTGGTTTTGCGTGAGTCCCTGAACTTCTGTCGGTGGGACTCTGGGGTTACTGCATAACGAGCCAGGAGCACTTCTTTAACCCTGGCGTAGCTATGGATATCCTGATCTGGCACGGTCCGGAAAGCATCAGAAGCTTTGCCTGACAGTTTGCCTGACAATATTGCAACCCACTCTCTTCTAGCTATTCGGTGCAGGTTACATTGTCGCTCAAAATCCGCCAGGTAGTTATCAATCTCACAGTCCTTTTCATCAAAAGCTTTAAAAGCGCTAAACGGAATCTTCCTTGCGTCTGCTGTGCTGTACTCACTGTTCGGAGAAGGTGCGGCTGCTTGTTGGACTGCTGCCAGTTTTAACTGTAGTTCTGCGTCCCTTATTTCTTTAGCCTCCTGTAGCTCCATCACTCTCAGCACCACATCTGCCGTTGGGTTCGGGCCGAACCATGCTAGCTTCTCTCTCATTAGCTTGTTGGCTGGCGATTCCTCCTCCTGAATCACTGGTGTCTCCATCTCTTGTACCGCTGGCGTTGCTGCAATCCCGTTCTCCTGGTCTATCTCCATTGATTCTGCTATGATGACCCGTTCTGTTTTGTTGCTAGCAATCCTTCCACGAACTTCCAGTAGTTCTTCCAGTGTCTGCTTGGAATCCCGGGTGTAAAGGAGAGTAGAAGGGAAAATCCCACTGCTGCCAACCAATTGTGACGGTATCGGTATGATATCCCCGTCAAAGATTCCCTTCTTCCATAAGAACATCACCCCAATATTCCACTAGGAGGGATATTCCTGAGATCGCCCATTAAGCCACACATTAGTCCAGGCTTACTGCTAGAACAAGACAGAGTTTAATGTTATATCACACAGCTTATATGTCATTTCCAAAACTGTTACAATGACAAATCTCCGCCCCCCTCACACTGGGGCTTCCATACAGATTATAGGCAGACACGACGGAGCCGAGTCTGAAAACACATTTTCTTTAGACAATGACATCAATGACGCTGAGTACTGAATACATTAACTAGACAACTCGACCCCTCATATAGAGAGAAAATTACCACAATGAAGCAATCAGAATAATTAACACAAGCCACTTAAACACAGATCTCCTTCACACAACACAATAGATCAATTAACCTTTAGAAATAGTGAGGGGACATTAGCACTTCAATAACCGGATGGTAATCACAATGGCAAGCAGGGAGAATTAAACTGAGACATATAGGCAAATGTATCACAAGCAATATAACACCCTCCGTGGGATCTTCAGTGCAAACAATAGAACATGCAGAGATCTTCGTGATACGTGAAACACCTCCCCCAATATGAATCAAATGGCCGCGCACCTCACAGCATGGACCCCACAAAAGAAAGGGTCAAATACAGCCTTCCCTTGCGGGTATAAAGGGTGATGTGGGGACTTCAAATCCTTATAAGGTAGCCAGCGATGTCACAGACGATGAAAATCTCTCAATATGGCATGGATCATGTAACAACAAATAACAATACCATAGTACTCTCCGAAACGAAAGATGATTTAATAGATAAAATGGTAAAAAAACTTACAAACAAAGCCCTCGGCCAGTGCTAGCTTAAATTATATATACAAACAGATGAGCGATGGTCGCGGGTGACGTCACTACGCTATCCTAAGCTCCGTACGTGTTACATGCCTGTGGGCGGGGACTTCTTTAGCGGATACCACTGGAGGTATCCGCTCAAGAAGTCCCCGCTCCACTATCGCTGGCTACCTTATAAGGATTTGGCATCCCCACATCACCCTTTATACCTGCAAAGGGAAGGCAGTATTTTACCCTTTCTTTTGTGGGGTCCATGCTGTGAGGTGAGCGGCCATTTGATTCATATTGGGGGAGGTGCTTCACAAATCACGAAGATCTCTGCATGTTCTATTGTTTGCACTGAAGATCCCACGGAGGGCGTTATATTGCTTATAATATGGACTTGATTTTCTAGCGCTGCACCATCTGTTTTATAATTGGCCAACTATGTCAAAGTAATTCCTCTTATGGCCAGTCCTACTTTGCTCTGCCAATGTGTAAAATGTTTTCACAGTTTCATAATATTTCTGCGTTTCTTTATTTACAGAACTATCTCCCTCTGGTGCAGCGCTAGCATGAAAAAAAAAAAGAAGCCTAAAATAAAACTAAATGAAAGTGATAAATATCACAAAACATAAATATTGAACGCATTCGGCAAATAATGCATGTTTTTGAGCCTTGGTTCACACTGCATGTGGCTTTAAAATCACAGGATTGTCAACGCAATTTCAAAGCCGCCGGTCAGTGAGATTTCATGTGCGGCTTGCCGACCTCTGTGTGACTTCATGCACAGGGGTCTATGCAAGTCGCACATGATATCACCAAAAATAGGGCAAGAGCCTTTTAAAAATCAGTGCATGTCAGAGTCGCACCAATTTGAATGGTTCCATAAGCACAAATAGCGTGTGACTTGTTAGACGATTCTAAACTGTCACATGACGCGTTGCACCAGTGTGAACTGGGTCTTAATGGTGAGGTTTTCTTTTAAAGCCGAGGTCCACCCAAATTTTTATTTTTTTTTAAAAGCCAGCAGCTACAAATACTGCAGATGCTGACTTTTAAAAAAATGGACACTTGCCTGTCCAGCGCGCCCGCGATGTTGGCAGCCGAGGCCGAGCAATCGCTTGTCTCTTGGCTGCCCCCGCCGCCATCCTCGGTGAGGGAATCAGGAAGTGAAGCGTTATGGCTTCACTGCCCGGTTCCCTACTGCGCATGCACGAGTAGTGTGGCGTGCCCTCACTGGTCCCCGGTCTCTCCTGGGACCAGTGTGTTTCCCAGGACACAGCGGGGGGGTTTAGGAGTGGCATGACTCCCATGGGAGTCTATGCCCGGAAGTTGGTGCACCCCCTCCCCCCTGAAAGGTGCCAAATGTGACACCGGAGGGGGGAGGGTTACGAAAAGCAGAAGTTTCATTTTTGGAACCCAAAAATTCATGTGGTCGTTATCTCTTAGTGAATTGCCCCCCCCGGGCCCCCCCCCCCATGTCGTAACCTGAACAGCAATATTGGGCCAGATCCACAAAGACCTGCCTATCTTTAGGCAGGCGTAGCGTATCTCAGATACACTACGCCGCCGTAACTTAGAGCGTAGTTTCCGTATCCAGAAAGAATTTGCGCCGTAAGTTACGGCAGCATAGTGTAAATGTGTTGGCGTAAGGGCGCGCAATTCAAATGACTAAGATGTGGGCGTGTTTTATGTCAATTCATCTTGACCACACGTAAATTAGTTTTTTTTTGAACGGCGGATGCGCCGTCCGTGGGGGTATCCCAGTGCGCATGCTCGAAATCACGTTGCAAATAGTCAACGCTTTCGACGTGAACGTAATTTACGCAAAGCCCTATTCGCGAACGTTTTACGCAAACGACGGAAAATTTTACGCTATCCCGACGTCCATACTTAACATTGCGTACGCCTCATAGACCCAGGGGAAACGTTACGCCGAAAAAAGCCTTACGTAAATGACGTAAAAAAATGCGCCTGTCTATAGATACTTCAGCACGATTTTAAAGCCACAGATCAGTGGTGCAGTGAGTAGCACTTTCGCCTAGCAGCAAAAGGTTCGCTGGTTCGAATCCCAACCACGACACCATCTGCCTGGAGTTTGCATGTTCTCCCTGTGTCTGTGTGGGTTTCCTCAGGGTACTCCGGTATCCTCCCACACTCCAAAGACATGCTGGTAGGTAAATTGGATCTCATCCAAAATTGGCCCAGTATATATGTGTGTATGACTGTGTGTCCCTAGCGTGTCATGATCCTACGGGGTAAAAATTACCGCACCAACCAAGCAGATACTGGCTGGAAAAAGCGCCCAGAGGCGATTCAGTTCGCATGCGTTGCGCTATACAAGTCATTCATTCATCAGTGTGATTTGGATCTCTGATTTCATTACACAATACACACTACGCTTTAATTAGAACAATTCTAAAAGTGAAAAATCAAGTCATTACACTCATATGAATGCATGCATAAGTGATCATATAACCGCTGCATAAGAGCTGGGGGAAGAAACAGCATCACACTGATCTTCCCAGTGAATAGCTGTGCAGGACAAGCCTGATACGCCATGCTACAGGAAGGGGGGTGACATGCCAAGAAGAGTGAATGGCTTCAGACACACCCACTAATAGCAGACAGACGTTCTCAGTGATGTGGACCAACTCTCTATCCATACACCCCCATATTATATATATATAGCACCTGACTGTCCCAGCTTCCTATACATCTGTGTGGTGGTGTTCCCTGCCCCGCCCCCTCCCGCACGGCCCCGCCCCCAGCTCCCGCACGGCTCCATTGAATTCCTCGGCTCGCTGACAGTTCTCGGCGGACGGTCACGTGGCACGGCGATGGTCGGGTCACATGACCGTGACGTCAGGTGTTGGAAGTAGTTGCTACGTACAGTACAGGCAAGATGTGGCTGAGACCGGAGGAGGTTCTGCTGAAGAACGCCTGGAAGCTGTGGGTGACCGAGACCTCCAACCCGTACTTCGTGCTGCAGAGGAGACGGGGCTACGGGGAGGACGGAGGGGGGCTCACAGGTACTCCATCTCCACATCTGGCGGGCTGGGTGACCGGCTGCTGACGTGGTGACTGAGCTGTGCACGTCTCTCATTACCGCCCATTGGAAGTTGGTTTCCAGCACACACCTGACTGTCCATGTCATCATATAGTCCTCATTCTATTCATGTGACCACCATAGTGTGTATTATGCATGGCCTTGTATGACTCTTCCTGTGGGGGGAGGGATAGGGACTGACATTGCACCCTTCCCTCCCCATCATTCTGGTTACCTGCAGTGTCACTGACCCACAACCAGCATGAGGATGGGGGAGGGGGATCCAGTCACAATCACTCACCGATCAGCCAGAACTTTATGACAAAGCTGACATGCAAATATGTAACCAAAGGAACATATGTTCTCTGCTCAGCTACACAAATACTGTATAGAGGGAACGCCATGCAACTGGCAATGAAGTGGCAGTAGACCTGCGGCAGGCGATCCGCAGTTTAATGTAAATATTTGATCAGCCCATAACTGTCAGATTTGTGGCTGCACAGAGAGAACACAATCTAGTTGGCAATGAAGTGTCAGTAAATCCCGGGAAGGGGATCAGCAGCGCAAAGTGGCCAAGCAATTGGGAAATGTCAGTTTGTAGCTAAATAAAACCGCACTTACAGGAACTTGCATTTAGTGATTGTAAACAATAACCTTGTAAAACAACCCATTCAGTTTAAAATAGAAATAAAAGGAAAAACATTTTTGTATAGATTTAAAAAGTCATTATAATTACTCCCCCCCCCCCCACACACTTTTTTTTTTTTTATAAGTGATCACATTCCCTGTTTTCAGCTTCATAAGAGTTGGGGGAGGAGAAGCAGCAGGACACTGAGCTTCCCAGTAAATGGCTGTGCATCGGGGCGTATCGAGAAGTGTGATCATTGAAGGAGAGCACACTGAGTTCCCAGCATAGCTAGAGAACTGTCCATAGTGTGCTCTCCTGCTTAGTGTGGCCAGTTTTTACTAGGAAAGCAAAGGGGCTGGCAGAACACCAATAATTTAACATTAAGGAAGCCATACAAAGGGAACGGGATGCTTTCTCATACAAGTATAGCAGGCACATATTTTAGGAGTATGAAGTGTTATGGTAACAAACTCTTTAAAGCAGGCATGTCCAAAGTCTGGCCCGCGGGCCAATCGCGGCCCGTGTTCCGGGTTTGAATGGCCCACCTGGTTATTTGGACATATGTATCATTTGTGGCCCCCAGATGATCTCCCAGGGCCACAAAAGATGTATATGCACACAGGAGAATTTTCTGTTTATGCTCAGCCTCTGTATTAGGAAGTTCCGTCTCCGGCGCTGCCGTTGGACAGCTGTTCTGTCCATCAAAAGAGACGGGACTTTCTATTAAAGAGGCCGCTGTGTAAACAGGAGATTCTCCTGTAGGTAATCTTTGGCGCTCGTGAGTGCATTCCTGGCAATGGTGAGTGTATTCCTGGCAATGGTGGGTGCTGCATTCCTGGCAATGGTGGGTGCTGCATTCCTGGCAATTGTGAGTTTTGCATTCCTGGCAATGGTGGGTGCTGCATTCCTGGCAATGGTGGGTGCTGCATTCCTGGCAATGGTGAGTGCTGCATTCCTGGCAATGGTGAGTGTATTCTTGGCAATGGTGGGTGCTGCATTCCTGGCAATGGTGGGTGCTGCATTCCTGGCAATGGTGAGTGCTGCATTCCTGGCAATGGTGAGTGTATTCTTGGCAATGGTGGGTGCTGCATTCCTGGCAATGGTGGGTGCTGCATTCCTGGCAATGGTGGGTGCTGCATTCCTGGCAATGGTGAGTGTATTCTTGGTAATGGTGGGTGCTGCATTCATGGCAATGGTGGGTCTGCAGATGGGTACTTGTGAGGCTGCAAATGGGCACTGACCCTTATTTTGCATCACAGTTCTTTATTTGATTATTTTTTTCCTGAAACTTCGCTCTTAAAGTGAAGGTGCATGTTATACGTTCACTTTATCAAATCTGGCCCTCTGAAAAAAGTTTGAACACCCCTGCTCTAAAGCAAGTCCAAGCAATGGTGAGTGTAAGGCATCAAGTTAGAGAAGGTTGCACTGTAATTCAGAGATCTGGGAAGGATCCAAAGCAGCTTGTAAAAGGTAAACAGAGCCCTGAATTTGTACACTGTAACAAATGTTATTTGTAAACATATCCTCACTTACATCAACACAAATAACCAGCAGCTTCCAGAGTGGCAGAGTAATTCCATACACAACGTGGGGGTTGGTTTATTAAAACTGGAGAGTGTAAAATCTGGTGCAGCTGTGCATGGTAGCCAGTCGGCTTCTACCTCCCAACTAACTTGTCTGGTAAAGCGGAGTTCCACCCAAAAGTAGAAGCTCCGCTTGTTTGCTTCCTCCCCCTCTGTTGCCACCTTTTGGGGGGGGGGGGGGCAGTACCTGTTTTAAGCTGCAAAGGCAGTGGAGGAGAGGATACATATACATATGTTGCAATGCATTGCAAAAATTATGCTATGAGGTTGAAAGGGTTAAAACAGGTGGTCAAGAGGCACTATAGTGACTCCTCACCACCCGAAGAGTGTTTCAATGTGGTTGGCTCTTCCGAGGACTTTGCAAGTGTAAATGGGGCCTTAATGTTTTCATAGCACAGGGTGTGAAAAGGGTTAAAAAAAACAGGTATTACAGAGTCTGTTGCCGGAAGGGCTTGTAAATACGTAATAGACTGTCATTTTAGTCGCTCAGTCTTATTAACGGCTTTCATGGCTGTGTTACAGTTGGATTGAAGTAAACACAATTGCCAGTACAGTATGTAGTGTTGCTTCAATTTATTTTAGTAGAAGAAGCTTTATATATATATATATATATATATATATATATAATCTCCTACTTTCTTATAGCATTTTTTTGGTGCACAGCCTGCAGTGTACATTTTCAGGCCACTCCCAGCTGTAAGATACTGAAAATAAAGCTGAATATCAGGATACCATAGGGACCCGCATGTATAAGTAGCAATGGTGGAAAGGGAAGACATCAGATGCAAAATAAGAAGCTGCGCAGATGGCAGAGGTGGTAACGGAAAACATAGACCTGTCATCGCTTGAAGAGGATAAACTAAGGCCCCAGTCACACTTGAATGGAGTGTTTTTTTGGTCATTTGAGGGACTTTTGTTTGAGAGTTCATACAGGCATTTTTACATGATTCAGGCGTGAGCGCGCACAATTAAATATAATGGAAATCCTGATATTGTGATGTACTTCTGGTGAAGCTTTAAATTGCTTAAGTGTGAAATTGCATGTCAATCGCTGCAAAGTGCATGTTTGGATGCCATTATATTGGTTGTCACGTGACAGGACAGGATCACGTGGAAAACCGCGCCTTTAAAAACCGTATGAAGTGTGGTATGAATTGGCTGGCCCTGCGACATGCAGAATCACGTGAAAATCGTACTTTGAAAATCACGTTGTGAAAACGATTTTCCCCTCCCTATTGGTTATGTGAACGGGGCCAGCAGAGAGGAGAAAAGAGATACCCGACTCATCTAGGAGTGTACATTTTGTTTTTTGTGTAAACCCCACACTTCTTTTTGAAGAATTGCAAACATTTTATGTTGCATTTAATTTGAGAAGATTGCTACTAATGTTGCAGCTGGACACATACATAACCATTTGGAGAAACAGTTTTTTAATGAATATTTGTATGGTGGAAGAGACTATTATATTTGTATTTATTTTTGGGTTTGGGAAATATTGTTCTTAAAGGGATGCTAGTCTTCTTTTTTTGTTTGTTTTTATTCTTTGCTTAAAAATAACACACGTTATACTTAACTCCTCTGTTGCAGTGGTTTTGCACAGAGCAGCCTGGATCCTCCTCCTCTTCGGTGCTCCTGGCCTCTCCCTCCTGTCGAGTGCCCCACACAATGAGAAGCTTTCTAAGGGGGCACCCGAGCCGAGCTGCAGCTTCGTGTGTACATTCAGACACGGAGCCCCAGTTTGGCCCCCGCCCCCTCTCTTCTGATTGGCTAACTTAATTTGATAGCAGTGGGAGCCAAGGGCGCTGCTGCTGTGTCTCAGTCAATCAGGAGGGAGAGTCCCAGACGGCTAACGCACTTGTGGAAATCACTGGATAGAGAGGGAGCTCAGGTAAGTATTAAGGGGTGCTAGGGGGGGCTGCTGCACGCAGAAAGTTTTTTTATCTTAATGCATAGAATGCATTAAGATAAAAAACCTTCTGCCTTTGCAACAACTTTAATGTTGCATGTTAAATTGATACTAAACAATATCTATATTCTCCAAAAGCAATCCATACACATCCACTACTTTAAAGTGGTTGTAAAGGCTCAATGTGTTTTACCTTCATGCATTTTATGCAACAAGGTGAACCTTCTGCGTTAGCTCCCACTACTGTCAATCGCAGCCAGTGTGACAATG
Source organism: Rana temporaria (assembly GCF_905171775.1). NCBI lineage: Eukaryota > Metazoa > Chordata > Amphibia > Anura > Ranidae > Rana > Rana temporaria. Next base: position 83,504,224 of record NC_053497.1, on the reverse strand, counting down.
AGGAGAGAGCTGGGGCGGTGCTGAGCCGCACTCTTTGTCTGAATGGACAGACGGAGCAGCAGCTCAGGAGTGAGTCTGCGCTGGTGCCCCCATAGCAAGCTTCTTGCAGGATGGAGAGGCTAGAAGTGCTGCTGGCAAAACCAAATGCACAAAGCAGGTAAGTATAACATGTTTGTTACAGTATTTTAAAAGAAAAATAGTAAGCCTTTAATATCCCTTTAACCACTTCCTTACTGGGCACGTATACCCCTTCCTGACCAGGTGAAATTTCAGCTTCTGGCACTGCGTCGCTTTAACTGACAATTGCGCGGTCGTGCGATGTGGCTCCCAAACAAAATTGGCGTCCTTTTTTCCCCACAAATAGAGCTTTCTTTTGGTGGTATTTGATCACCTCTGCGGTTTTTATTTTTTGCGCCATAAACAAAAAAAGAGTGACAATTTTGAAAAAAAGTCAATATTTTTTACTTGTTACTATAATAAATATTCCATTTTTTTTCTCAGTTTAGGCCGATACGAATTCTTCTACATATTTTTGGTAAAAAAAAAAAATCGCAATAAGCGACTGGTTTGCGCAAAAGTTATAGCGCTTACAAAATAGGGGACAGAATTATTATTCATTTTTATTATAATTTTTTTTTTACTAGTAATGGCGGCGATCTGCGATTTTTATTGGGACTGCGACGTTATGGCGGACACTTTTGACACATTTTTGGCGCCATTCACATTTATACTGCGATCAGTGCTATAAAAATGCACCGATTACTGTATAAATGTGACTGGCAGTGAAGGGGTTAACACTAGGGGGGCATGGAAGGGGTTAAATGTATTCCCTGGGTGTGTTCTAACTGTGGGGGGTGACTGGGGGAGGTGACCGATGCTGTGTCCCTCTGTACAAGAGACACAGATCGGTCTCCTCTCTTTACACACAGAGCTCCACGTCTTGTCCCTGTAGCCGCCGATCGCGAGTGCCTGGCGGACATCGCGGCCGCCAGGCACGCGCATCGGTATCTCAGGAATGCGGCGGGCACGCGCGCGCCGCCGGCGGCACGCGCGCGCCCTCTAGTGGCCTGGAAGAGCGGAGGACGCATATATGCGTCCTGTTAGAGATTTAGAACCACCCTGCGGCCGCACATATTCGTACGGCCGTCGGGAAGTGGTTAATAGTCCTGTAATCTATTTTTCATGAACTAGTTATTTACTGTTTTCATCTCCATGAGCTCCTGAACTTGTTCCCTTCAATTCCTCATTTTTTTTTGGAACAAGCAGTACATGTTAGTTGTGGTCATGTGTACTTCTCTATACACATTAAAAATCTCATATGCCATCCTAGAAGAGAGGGTGTCTACATTTCTACATACAGTGGGATCATGGAGAACAAATGCAGCCACCCTCTTAAAAAGGTGCTGAAGGTATGAAGGTAAAAAAAACTATGCGCAGCAGCCCCAGCCCCCCCCCCCATCCTTACCTGAGCCCCCTCCAATCCCGCAATGTTCATGATAGCCTTGGCTGTATAGACACTCTCCCTCCTCATTAGCTGAGACAGGAGTGGTAGTCCATTGGCTCCCTGTCAATCTCAGCCAGTGAGCCAATGAGGAGAGAGCGGGAGGTGAACCCGAGCCGTGGCTCTATGTTGAATTTTGAAAATAATGAAGCTTTAATATTACTTTAACATTAAGTCAGATTAGAACAGTAACAACAAAAGAGATTTGAAGGCAGCTGAGAGCAATAAAAGGTACTTTGAGTTAAGAACACACACTTGAATAGAATTTGTATTTTTTCAGTGTCACTATAAGGAATATGATGTTAAAGAGGACTGATTTCAAGTCACTTATGGAAAAAATAAAAGTCAGCAGCAACAAAAACTGTAGCTGCTGACTTTTAAAAAACAGCCAGTCACCTGTCCCAGGATCCAGTGGTGTGCTTACCCCAGTCGTTCTCACCCGCTGTCTTCGGTCACCCGGCTGTGGCAGCTTCCGGCTTCACAGCCAGATGCCCACTGCACATCGTGAAAAGTGAATGCAGTCTTCTGGGTGTTCCAGGAGACTTCAGGGAGGTGGGAAAACTTCTGTTCCCGAGCGCCTCGGAATGGAAGTGGGTTGAGCTTGAGTTATGTTTTTTACTTATTTTATCTTTTATGTAAATTATGGTGGTATTGCACTTCACAAAGTAGCATTTGAAAGTGAGAAAAATAAGGAAACAGCGTGAATTACTGTGAACATGCAAAGATATTCATGATTGCATGTGATTATGATTACTTTATCACAAAATAGTGACAAGGGATGCTTGTGATATTTTCTCATCCCAGCCGACACATGGGGGTGTCTTTATTTCCATTGTAAGATGGGTGGGTGGTTCATGTTTAGAGTACAGGCTGGCATGTGTTGTGTCTACAGAGATACAGAAACAGTAGGGCTCTGGTGGTGTTTGGCAGGCATGAAAAGATGGCGTGCCAGCTTTGCTGTGGCATATTTTTTTTAATACAAAATTGACTCATTTGTATTAAATGCCTCTCTGTTAGAGAACACATTTCTTTCCTGCCGTTACAATGCCGCTTAACTACATTGAAAGTTCTAGCTGTAAAAATTGGCAAAATAACTTTTTAAATTGCCGCACTTTGTAGTATTTCTCTCAGTGGCAGCTGGTGAAGTTTTAGGATGGGGGGGCAGAACCCGCCCCTTCTTTTTGACTACTCTCAGTTCTCATAAGCCCCACCCTGTTCCCTGTATGCCACTAGCTTCCACCCATAGTGTCAGGAGTATACAGCCCCAGCATCACAGGACAGAGTATACAGCCCCAGCATCACAGGACAGAGTATACAGCCCCAGCATCACAGGACAGAGTATACAGCCCCAGGATCACAGGACAAGAGTATACAGCCCCAGCATCACAGGACAGAGTATACAGAATATTTGTTACAAAAGTAGTGATCTCCACCTTTAGTGTTATGATACAATGTTGCCATTTGGCTGTGGAAAGCAGTCTGCTTTTGTTTTTTTAGTTTTTTAATAAGGATCTGTAATCCTTTGCTGTTGTAGGGGATGTCAGTAACTGTCTTTCAAGCTCTGTACAGACGTCTGGGAAAAGCCATCAATTTATTTGTGTTTTTCTGGGGGAGTGGAGTGTTTTTTTTGAAAAATTTAATTATATAGCTAATAGCAGAAGAGAACATTTCATAGAGAAAATCTTAAAAAAAAAAAAAAAAGTAAAAATGAAGCTGTGTGCACAACGATCATGCCTTGTACACACGATCGGTTTTCCCGACGGTAAAAAGTCTGCCGGGAAAACCGAGAACCTGCTCGGTAGCTTTTTCCCCCTACACACGGCCGTTTTCATGGCAGGAAAACTGCCATGAGAGCTTAGGTCGGGAAACCCGGCCGTGTGTATGCGCCACCGCAGGCTTTCCCCATAGAAAAACTGCCAGCTTAAAAAACGCTGGGAATCCCAGCAGGAAAAAATGTTCTCATTTTTCCCGCCAGGATTCTCAGCGGTTTTCCTGTCTGGAAAACTGCCATGGATTTCCCGCCAGGATTCCCAGCGGTTTTCCCGACAGGAAAACTGGTCGTGTGTACGAGGCATCAGGTATATTTCCCTGACTTCAAGACAGTGCTGAGCTGAAAATATATTTTTATTGGGTTCAAGCATGCCTGCCTTATCCTGCTTCTGCACTTTGCTATTGGCCAAGTCCTAATCGTGATGGGCTGATAGGAATGCATCTTATATCTGTGAGCACCAGTAGATTGTGCTACAAGTTTAAATACAATGTTCAAAGGGAACAATATATATATTTTTAATAAACTTTCTTTTTGTTAAACAAGTTTAGAATAAAATAAAATAAATATATATATATTTTTTTTTCAATCAAATAACACAAATTACTCCAAATTTGTTAAGTGATTTACTGCTATACCATTAATTGAGTAGCAGGTCTAATTCACCCTCTTACTATTCAGGTGTATTCACACAGCTAAATGAATCAGAAGAGGGACAGGCCTTTCTTCATCTGCTAGCTCATATGGTCTGTATGCGTTTCATTTAGAAATGGTTTACTATAATGCAGGCAGGGCCAGTCCTTCTTATTAGATGCCAACCAAAAATCTGTCAAGTAATAACCCTGCAGTAAATGTTTATTGTAAACTAAGTTATATAAAATTGTTATAGGAACCCCTTTTTACAGTTATGTGTACTTTTTATAAAAACAATAATAATTGAATGTTCTTTGGTAACTTTTCTACATAATAAAAGTTGTTTTATTGTTACTGGTCCTTTAAAACGGTAGTAAAATTTTAAGAAAAAAAAAGTTTCCACCTGCAAAGCAATATCATTATGTGCTAGTATGCACTGCATACTAGCACATTGTGAAAGACTTGCCTTAAAACGAAGCCCTTCCAACGGCCTGCTGTCACCTCTGCATATTTTTTTTCCATCTTCACCCGGTCTTTCTTCTGGGTTTGGGGACTCTGGCCTTTTGATTGGCCAAGCCACGATGACAGCATGCGCGGAAGTCATAGCTGCAGCCCATAACTCCGAAGGAGCAGCACGGGTAGGCTGTTCCTTCGAAGCGCATGCGATCGTGACGTAACCGGCTGCTGCTTGCTAGAATAGCTCCGAAACTGTTCACATTTAGGAGATATTCATTTTACTTAGAGGTGAGCTTTATTCTAATCTTACCTGTAGGTAAACATAACAAAAAAGAGTTTACTACCACTTTAAAGGCAAAGTAGGGATGAAACTCATTTGGCCATACTTTTCCTGTGAGTAAAGGGGGTTCACTTAGTTCTGCACTGCTGTGACTCGGCCAACAGCGAGCTTTAGAAGAGAGCTGGTCCAGGCTCTGCAGGGATCCTGACAATCATGTTGGGATCCACCCAGATGCCTGACCAGCAGCTGGCTCGGCCCCTTAGTGCGACTCGAAAAACCTGAGCCAGCTGCTTCCAGCCCGTTTACAGGCTGGCAGTCTAGTGGGGGGGGGGGGGGCAGAGCACAGAGCGGTTGATGCTACATCCCCCTAGGTGGGTATGTGTGTTTTTTTTTTTTTTTTGTTTTTTTTTAAACCCTGCACTTTTCTTATAAATATACTTTTAGGTACACCCTTTCATGAAATGATGTTTATACTTGAAGCAGTTTTTAGTTTAATCTTTTAACGTGGTTCTGACTAGCTCTAAGAATTAATAGGTTGCTTTTTTTTCATCCACCTAGGTCTTCTTGTGGGAACTCTTGATGCAGTTTTAGATTCAACTGCTAAAGTAGCACCATTCAGGATTCTTCACCAAACCCCCGACTCTCAGGTCTACTGGTCCATTGCTTGTGGTGAGTACATGTCTGCGTCATGTCAGGAGAGAAGTATGAAGACTGCAATCACTGACTTCTTTCTATAAAGGCTGGTTGCCTAGCTGTCCTGTTGACCCCTGGCTGAATAACCTTCGAGTCTCTTTCTCAAATATCTTGAGTCACTGACCATGAATAAATTTGCAGATGTGGGGTTTTCACTTCACTTGCTGCATGTTTGTTTCAGGTCAGTGACTTAAGTTTAAAAAGGATTTCGCAAAATGACAAGGTCACTGTGTTTAGTAAAGTGTGAGACCCCTGGATCACTTATCTTACGACAACATACTGATCTGGGCTAACATTAGGAGATCTTTGTTGAGGTAGGGGTGCACCCCTTCTTCTTCCTTCTCTTTTCTTCTCTTTTTCTTTTTTTTTCTTTTCTATTTTCACTTGTCTCTGTCCTCTTATTGAATTAGCTATTGTTTGTTATTGTCTGCTGGCTCCTTGGGACTAGTATGTGCTCCAGCTAGGATGCCCTGAGTTGGGTCTGCTTTGGATCTTGTTGGGCGAAAGATGTAAGAAGAGTACCCAAGGGAATAATGTGTGCTGATGATGCGTTTGTATTCGCCATAACTTACTTAACTTACAGGAGAGTCAGGACGCTCTCTGCGTTGCAGATAGAGAAAGGAGCTGTGTGTTAGTGGGCGTCCTGACTCTCCTATAGTCCAAGGCAGGGGGCGAGCACGACACTCCACACCAGGGAGAAAGCCTTGCATTACTGTGTGGAGTTACAGACAGAAGAACAGGAAGTGAGGATTTCTCAGAAGAAATAAGGAAATTTAAAAGCAAAATTGAAGGATGAGGTAAGTGAAGGAGGACTGCACTAAGGTAAAGGAAGCTATTTAGGAAAAAAAATGCTACCTTTATAACCCCTTTAATGGTGCATCCAAAAAACATTCTCTAATATAGGCAGACAAACTAAAAGTCCCCCCTTGCTGTGCGGCTGCTCCCACACTTCAAGGTTTAATTGCTTGTTTAGTTTGGGGAGACATAAGCGCACTTTTACTCACCTGATCCCCCACTCCCCCAACAAATGGTTCTCCTGTCTTCTCCAGAAAAGGACTGTCCCTCGGTGTGTCCCCCCCCCCCCCGTTCATGGAAGTCTACGGTCCCGGTGATCTGCCGATATGGTTCCGGCTATCGTGAAAGTTCCTGCGCAGGCGCAATCTGATCTGCCGATATGGTTCCGGCTAACGAGAAAGTTCCTTTAAGGACTGCGCAGGCGGAAACTTGCCGACGGAAATCTCCGAACCTTGGCCGGCATCCAGGGCGACGTGGATTTCGAGGAAAGTGGCCAGTCGGCCTCACGTCCTCGCTTCGCTCGGATGGCTCGCTCCGCTCGCTCGGACTCCTGGCTCTTTTTTTAACATCCTCCAATCCACGGGGATGCTAAAGAATGAGCCTGGATGCCGGGCAAGGTTCGGTGATTTCCATCGGCAAGTTTGCGCCTGCGCAGTCCTTGATGGAACTTTGCCGTTAGGGGAACCTTAAGGACAAGTCACCGGCATTGGTCTTGATGACATCATAGGAACCGCCAAAGCACAGCCGAGCCTGTGGGAGTGACGGATCAGGTAAGTAACGCTGCCTCCCCCCAAGGATCGGCTTTAATTATTTCTAAATTATGTTTATTTGGAGTTTTCTTCCTTTTGTTACATGAAAGCAACAGCATTGATGACAGTTAATTTTGACTGTCAGTTAATGCTAGGTTTACTTAACTAACTAACACAGTACTTCCTTCTCCTGTAAAGTACACAGCAGACATAACAGATTGTGTTTCTGTTGAATAGTTGAGTCACTCTCAGTAAATATTGGAAAAGCCTTTGCAGCTTTTATACATTATTAATGTTTGATGCCACTGTGTGATTCTGTAGCAGGGAGAATTTCAATTCTCTTTAGAAGTAAAATAAATGATACTTTTAAGAGGGGGCAGTGAGACTCTCCAGTAACTTGGAAGATTGGGCAGAGCACCCAATGGCAGCCAGCAAGTTTTCATGACAGGTTTCCTTTCTATTTGGTAGAAAAAAAGTTTAGCATTATAGTAATCATGATGTGGCACCTGAACGGCAAAGATATGATGATCTTAAAACACAATTGTATATAAAAAAGCTTTTTTTATCACAGCCCTCTGACCTCTTTGTTCTGTAACACAGAGGCGTGTCTTCTAATGGATATCCCATTACCAGAAAAAAAAACCCACTGTATTGCATAAAGATCATGGCTCAGTTCTTAAAGAGGAACTCATAGGACTCAACTAATGGTGGGGGTGGGGTCAGGGGGGATGCTACAACATTTTTTTTTTTAGCTGCCCAGAGTTTGAAGGAAATTAGTCCTGCCATGAACATGGGGGTTGCCATTGCAATTTTTTTCTGATCTGATATTTGCTTGATTGCACTTTACCCTGTGGCTTCAAGTGTAATGGCAAAACATATCTGTTTTCATTTTGGATAGAGTAATGGAGGGTTATAACCCCTGACAGTTTTTTTTTCTTTTTGACATCTGTGTACCATTGGGGATATCCCTTCGCTTCCTGTCCCATAGCTAAAACAAAAAGCGAGAGGGAGTCCCAGTGTCCCACCAAGGTCACCAGAACTGGAAGATTTTCCCTCTATTACTGTTCTAATGTCAACCCAAAATTTGGGAATTTTTTACTTTCACTTTCGATGATTGCAGTGAACAGGACAAATATAAAGAGAGAATACCCCTAACCGGGACACAGCATTTTTAAAAACTGAGAGGTGTTGTAATCCTTTTCCGCTCTATCCAAAACCTACAAAAAAAAGAACAGAACAACAGACACATAATAAAAAAGCAATAAGGACTTTTTCTTCCACTCTCAAGTGATCTGTGTCAGTGAGTAATCTTTGTAGAATCAATATAGAAATTTTCCCTTCAAGGAAACATGATCCCTCCAGAGACAAACAATCAGATGGAATACCCTTACCGAATAGGGTGGACCCAAACTACACCGTACGGTGGTGGGTCATACATGCGTGGAGGGCAGATTGCCCGATCTGGTCACTTCTGTTGTAACGCTCACTGCTTCTATTGGACTGGTGATCTTCTCGACAGAAGACTGTATGAATCAAGTTCCAGGTGACTCACTCCGCTCCAACTCCAGGTGAGAATAGTGGGTAAAGCAAAATCAGCTAGTAATAGACCCGATGGACTCCAAGCATGAGGGAAAAATAGGAAAAACTAGGAGAACGACTCATCATAGTGTAAAAAAAGCTTAAAATGTAATTCTTGAAATACAAAAGTCCAGACATTAAATCAGAAAAATGTCAAATTAAAAATAAATTATAAAAAATCTCATCTTAAAACACTGCATCCAAAAATAAAGGTAAATGTCATCAATTCATACACTATTTGCGCAGTATGGAAGTGGTGTGAAAACAATGTATGTGCCGACCAGTTTCGCCTGAAAAGACTTCAACAGGGGCATACATGAATTAATGCTCAAGCGCTAAATGCACCTTTTAGCAGCTTTTGGTAGTGTCGAGCATTTTTTTCTGCCTAAACTCTGCTGCTCCTGGACACACTGGCAGTGGGATTTTTTTCCTACTTCAAAACTCTCCTGCCACTAAGAGCTGCTAAAAGTCTATGTGTGCATGGACATATAGGCTAACATGCAGGGGTATTTAGAGGCAGGGAAAAAAAACGCTGGACGCCCCTAGGAGCAGCTGTAAAAACTTCCTATGTGCATGAGGCCTTAAAGGAAACTTTATCTAGAATTGAACTGTTAGATTAGGGCAGGGGTGGCCAACCAGTGGCTCGGGGGCCACATGTGGCCCGCGGAGCCCTCTGATGTGGCCCGCGACCTCTTGCTCTGGAATGGCGGTTTGGCAAGCCCAGATCGCAGGTTGTCAACGTGCCATACCACAGCATCAGTGTTGTGAATGAAGCCGGTGGTAGGGGAAGAAAGTGGCTGCGGAGCAAAGCGCCATAAGCCGATGCTTCCTCTACAGCGCCAGATTTTGCCACAGGGGGAGTCTATGGCAAAGTGCAGCTAACCCGCAGGATAGACACAGGTGCACTACAATGCACCCGCAGTGTGGGTAAACCGCAGCATATCAGTGTGAAAGCAGTCTTAGGCCCTTTTCATCAGCCCGACCAAATGGGTCCTTCAATTCACCTCTATAGAGCTACAGGTGTCTGTTTTATGCCCACCTACCTCCAATCCAAAAAACAGAAGGGAATTTGTCCCCTTCCATCTGGGTGGATCGGAGAGCCTATAGAGTAGCCGTGACCTGTCATCTGCCTGCTCCGCTCATAATGGCCCGCGATTGGTTACCAAGTTGCTTAAGTGGCCCTTGCTCTTCAAAAGTTTGGGCACCCCTGGATTAGGGGAACAGTTTAATTTATGCTGAACTGACAAGAGTTGATGAAGGACACATAATGTCTCACAAACATTCCTTATTATTTTTGTAATTCGCCTCTCCCTTTTTTTTTTAATGAGTATGTGCTTAGTGTTTTCCTGCTCTACCCGGTATGTGCCATTACGCTCAGGCACACAGCACCTTTTAAAACTGTTTGTAAGTTCACAATTAAAATAAATGTTTACTTGTTAGAGTAGATGCATGCATGGTCCCTATAATGTTGTATTACAGAATACACATTTCAAAATGGTTCAGATGATTACCATGTGACAGGTATACCCCCTGGAAGACACCACAGATGAATATGTATTATGGAGAGATTTAACCTGTTTTGGGCACTGGACATACCACAGGCATCCAAAACAATGTTATCAAAGCACACAGGACATGTAAAGTATGTTCTCTCCTTCTGCTGCTCACCCCTTATCCCCTTTCTCCCCTTTACACTCATCAACTATTTACAACTGTCAAAATGAGTCAGAGTTGTTACATAAATATAGCAGCTGTAATAGTAATAACCTTTTTATACTGAGGCAAGATAGAGAGATATAAAGTTAAGATTGTTTCTTTTGTAGCTATTCAGTTCCATTTATCTGCAGATCAAATGGATGAGCTTTGATCTGCAAATGATTTTAGGTAATCTGCAAATGATTTCAGGTAAAGCAACCTAACAAAAAAAGATAAAACTCCATCCTCCTCCTCTCCTTAACTATTTATTTTCCTGCAGATGTTATTTAAATGTAAATTTTTCTCATTTTTATTTATTTATTACTCTAACTTATATAGTGCTGTAAATTTATGCAGCACTTTACATATTTATTATACATTCACATTAGTCCCTGCCCTCAAGGAGCTTACAGCCTAAAGTCCCTAACTCACATTCATACATACACATACTAGGGCCAATTTAGACCAAAGCCAATTAACCTATCGGCATGTCTATGGAGTGTGGGAGGAAACAGGAGTACCCAGAGGAAACCCACACAGGCAAACATGCAAACTCCAGACAGGGAGTGCTGTGTTTGGGAATAATTAAACGTTTTTATAGTTGTTATTCCTTGATTTTATCAGTGTGACATTAACCACTTGCTGATTGTATAATACAGATACACGGCGACAAGGTGACTCTGCCGCGCCAGATCATGTACCAGGTATGTGATCTGACACTTCCAGGTAGGGGGCACGCACCACCAACGACCCAGCCATACTGTGATTAAACACAGTGGGCACCCGCCGATCGTCCAGATTTTACATACAGAGGACAGAGTCTTGCCTATGTAAACAAGGCAGAGCCCTGCCCTGTCAGCAGGCAAGTAATGGATTTCCTTTACCCACAAATTAAAGAATTAAATCTTTTACTTGCCTTTGTAAAAGCACCTTGCACAGTACACCAAAATACTGGCTAGGCACACATTTAATCCTTGATTGCCCTAGATGTTTAACCCCTTCCCAGCCAGTGTCAACAGTACAGTGACAGTGCATATTTTTTATTACTGATCACTAGTGTCCAAATTTGCGCAGCAATATCCCAGTCCTGCTATAGGTTGCTGATTGCCATCATTACTAGTTAAAAAATTAATAATATTCAGTATATATCCCATGGTTTGTAGACACTTGGGCCCAGATTCACAGAAAGCAAGGCGCACATTACACCGCCGTAGAGTAACCACCGTACGCTACGCCAACGCAGCGCAGAGAGGCAAGCATTGCATTCAGCAATCCAGTGCTCCCAAAGCTGCGCCAGCATGGCGTGGGTTTCGAAGGCGGTACGCCGGCGTAGGTGGAAGTGGGCGTGACCCATGCAAATGAGGCGTGACCCCATGCAAATGCTGGGCCAAGCGCCAGACAGGTACGTATCACAAACTGGGCATGCGCCGTGACGTGGACGCACCCCTATGTGCCTGCTCACAACCACGCCGGCAAAACTGCCTAAGCTACGCTGGATTACTGTGTACGCCATGAACGTAACGTACGCCAAGCCCACACGTCCAACGCACAATATGCCGGCTTGTGTTCCCTGGTGCAGACCTGAACATGTCTGTTGCTGGGTTGCACCTCCTTTATGGGGAATAACTTAATGCCGGACGTACAACTTACGCGCATCTCGCGTAGCATGCGCCGGGCACACGCACGTTGGTGAATCGTCGTCAGGGTCTAGCCTGTTTTTAGGCGCATAATAATTTGTGGGTCTGGCGCACAGATACGACGGCGCACATTTGCACTTACGTCGGCGTAACTTGTTATACGTCGGCATAAGTGCTTTGTGAATCTGGGCCTTGTTGCGCAAACCAATCAATATACGTTTAATGGGATTTTATTTTATTTGGATGCGTTTTTATAGCAGAACATAAAAATTATTGTTAGTCTTTTTTTTATAGCGCACAAAAAAAAATCAGTGGTGATCAAATACCACCAAAAGAAAGCTCTTATTTGTGGGGGAAAAAAGGACATACATTATGTTTGGGTAACGCGGTGCATCACCATGCAATTGGCAATTAAAGCAACGCAGTGCCGTAACACAAAAAATGGCCTGGTCATGAAGGGAAAGTGGTTAAAAAAGCTTAAAATTGGGGGGTATTTATTTTGTAAATAACTTTGCAACACCATGTACCAGAATTGTAATTCCAGTGTCTTTTTTAAATGTACTTTTATCTACAGCAATGCTACAGTGCTATAAACTAAAAATGATAAAAATACAAACTTTTTTTGTTGTTTCTGGATTGCATATTAAATAGTTATTGCAAGACAATATCACCAAAAGAAGAGCTTTTTTTTTGTCCTAAAAAAGACATATAAATATTACTTTTTCATAAGATTTGACAAAGTTGTTGCAAATCAATCAATAGACCCATAACAGCAATGGAGTTGCTCTAGTCCAGGGGTCTCCAAACTGTGGCCCGAGGGCCAGACGTGGCCCTTTGCTAGCCTATATGCGGCCCTTGGTACAACTGATATGAGGCACTATTCCTTCCACTGACACCAACAAGGAGACACTATTTCTTCCTCTGATACCAATGATGGGTATCATCACTGGTACTATTCCTCCTACTGATAGGGGCCCTACTCCTCCTCCTACTGACCACCAACCCTGAGGCCACATTTATTCTTACTGGTGCTGGGCCCGGGACATTTTCTGCACCCACTGGCCACAATCCGGCCCTTTCTAAATTCTGAAGGACAATAAAGTGGCCCTTTGTTTGAAAAGTTTGGAGACCCCTGCTCTAGTCCATAGTTTTGGTACAGGTGTGAAAGTTAAAGTGGTTACTATTCTGAACACGCCCTGTAATAAATACTGCTGCAGATTTTTTAAAGTGCTCTTGCCATGACCTTTGTGAAAGGAGAAGGCCTCTGCAGCGCAGGGAGAATATACACTGAATGATTTATTCCTGTTTGTCACAGCATCATTTCACGTCTCCCCTTCAGAGGAATCAATTTCAGTCTACAGTTGAATTATTGAATTATTTCTGGGATGCTCTTACAGTATAGAAGAAATTCTTCATATAATTCTTGGCACTTGCACTGGTCTTCCCTCCGCAGAACTCACCCACACATTGCAGCATCTAGTCCTGCTTGCTGTGGAAAAGCATCTTCTTAGACGTGAGTGGGCGGGGGTTTCCTCTAATAAGGGAATGCTGAAATGAATCTTCCCTGTAGTATCCTTGTTTGTTTCAGCTTGATTTACAGTCTATTTATATGGGGTACAATATGAGCCACTTTACATTAGGCTGGACACCCTTACTCAGTAACAGGTTTAAAGGGTCGGTAACTTTACAGGTTACTTTTAAGTGTATGTTTTATTAATACAATTCACAGGTATGTCTGCATAAATGCTGATATTATAGATAAGGTGAAATAGCTTATAATTTACATTTCTTTACTGTTCAGTTAAAGCAGAAGTATAGCATAAGCTATTTTGGCTATACTTCTCCTATAGATGACAGGAGTACAGTTTGTTCTGCACTCCTGTGATCCGTTTTTAACAGACAGCGGGTTGAAGCCTGCTGTCGACTGATGTCACAGAGCTGGTTCAGGCTCTGAAAAGATCCAACCATAAGGTCTGGATCCACCCATAAGCCTGGACCGACAGCTAGCACAGCCTCTCAGCAATTTGCCGAGAGCCTGAGCCAGCCCCTCCACAACTCAGAGCTTTAGTAAACACAGGGGTGGCAGAGCAAAGAGCTGGTGGCTGACAGTCCCGGCTCTCTGGTCACAGAATGCTGAGACTTGAGCGATCAGCAGTCTTTGATTGCTCAGTTCTCAGTGCAGAGCCGGCAGGGGACAGATGGAGCATCGGATCGATGCTGCATCCACCTAGGTGAGTATAAATGGTTTTCTTTCTTTTTTTTTTGGAAAGTCCATACTTCTTTTTTAAATGCCCTGTTATCCCTTTAAAGACAATTTACTTTAAGGGATCTTCATGTCTACTTGTCTGTGATGTGTGCATATTTAAATATTGGCAAATTCTCCACTATGATCTGAAGGATTGGACTGATCAGTGGTTTTTACCTATTCTTGAAAGTTTTTTGTAAATTTTTCCTATATTTGGTAACATATGTGAGGCTCTGTTTACTAAAAATCTATATATTTTTAGTTACGCATAATGCATCATCTGAGGTTTTAATCAGAGACAGTAACTTTAAGGCGACTTTTTCTTGTGTGCTTTCCCATGGGAATCCTTTGCCAAGGGTGAACTCTATATTAAATGTATATTTGTAAAATCTATAAATATATAAACAGACGCACACGTTATAATTCTGGCACACAAGAGACCCTGACACCAAATTTAAACAAATGCAAGTAAAAGCACAGAAAAATCAAGTATTTTTATTTAAACGAACATCAAAACTCACACAGGTATTTCTTCCAACACAAGGGGTTCCTCACCATCACTGCAAAAACATAACATTCAGCCTCCTGACACTCCTGTGGTAGCCTCTTCAGGGTCCCCCCGAACATCGGTACCTTTTTAGTCCTCCTGACAATGAAAAACGTCCCAGTGTTTATGCACAGATTCTGCACCTCAGCTCTGCATCTTACTTGCAGATTACTAGCTGTTCTGTGCCTCATGGACTTGCTACCCAGAAAACCTGGCGTAAACCACCACTTTACAGAGTAGCACAGGGTCACCCTGCTACAGTATATATACATATAATTATCTCCATTACAGTTTCCCTTTTAACAAATGGCACCATTTGGAATTCAGAAATACTTATTAGTAATAAGTACTAATATGACAATGATTGGCTATCTGTTTTAATCAATTATATGAGAGTGCTGGTTAATTAAGTGTCAAAGGTGCACAGGTATCAGATCAGCTGCGTGTAAATTGAAACGTGAACCTTGTCCTTTATCTTTGCTATTGTAATTTAGTTATATACTCTTTAACCCCACTCCCAGAGTGAACTACTAAAGGAGTTATCTATATCCACTAACAGTTTAATTGCATAATCTGGAAAGCTTCTTAACACTGCAGCCTGTCTGCCACTCAGTAGTGCAATCATGAATTTATCCGGCCAGTAAAGGAGACTTGGTGAACTCTAGTTTACTAATCTTCTGAATGAACTGAACCAGGATTTACTCAATACTGAGCGTCTGTTGGTAAAAGATCAGAATGCCTGTTCTTAGCTAGCTAGGGATCAGCAACTCTTGTCACCTGTCTCCATCTACAGGGCACAGTGCAGGCATCATGGATCTGTTAATATTGATATCTCAAATAAAAGTACCTGTCACCACCTGTAAGGAATCTATATTCTAATTACTAAATGTTTTCTGATATACTGTACCTGTGAATAAGATTAACTTAATTTAAGTAATCTTATCAGTGTTCTTTAAATGTGTAGTATTGTATATTTTGTATAAGCCAGTCAATCGCTGTATGTATTTTAATTATTTTTAGCCCCTTGCCAACGTCTTTTACAAAATGTATTTTATTAGCAGAAAAAAAAATAATTCAACAGATTAGCTTGACATTGTGATGATTACATCATACGTAACATAAGGGAAAAGATCTCAACAGAGGGATACAATAAAAATGGTGCATAGTTCTCCAATACAATCGAAATTGTCATTTTAAGTCCATAATGAACATTCAATGCTTTGAACTATACCTTTATGGTGGACTAAAACCTAGAGACGCTAATGCCCGGTACACACGATCCGATTATCGGACGAATGATGGTCGTTTTTTTTTTTTTTTGTATGCTAATCTCACGTCGAATCTGATGAGTTTACTAAAGTCACAAAAATTCTCGGACGGCAGAATAAAAAATTGGAAGTGATGTCATGTGTTGTAATGCATTTGTATTGCATTTTCGACAGCTGTACTGATTTAACGAAAATCGTACGATCTGGCATCGTACGGAAAAAATTTCCGTGCATGTCCGATAGAATAAAATCGCATGAACTGTCCTGATCGGCTCTCGGAAGCTCTGTACTAACGATCCGATTATTGTACGATTGTTTCGAAAGCGGCATTTTTCGTACGATTTTCAGATCGTGTGTACGAGGCTTTAGTGATAAAAAGAGGGGGCATACGTACATAGATGAACTGTATACAAGTTGCAAAATTTTACTCACTGTAACCATGTTCACTAGACCAACCCATGGAGGCCAGGAGTGTCATATAGACAATTATGCATAAAAAGAAAAGTGTTTGAACAAAAGGTGGGAAATAAGAGGGAAAGAAGAGAGAAAAGAAAAAGGAGAAAGAGAGGGGAGGAGTCCAACGGGGGGTGCAGTAGAAGACTATTGAAAGAAGTACTGTATATTATTGAACATGGTTGGTTGCATATTATCCACGGCTGCCAAACCCTGAGAAATGTATGAGGCAAGGGCCATCATGATGTCATTTATGTGATTTTTAACTGCTTCAAAGCTAAGCACAGGAGTTTTCCAAGCTCTCGCAATGGTCAACTTAGTTGCGGTAAAAAGGTGCAGAGCAATACATGGAATAAAATATGTTACGAAGAAGGGTATAAACCCTGACCAATAGTCTACGTACCTTAGGACATTACCCACCAAATAAGGGCCATAGTTCTCTCCTGTGAGCAACCCTGGAAACAAAGAGGGGGATAGGATGGAATGAAGTGAGCTAGTCTAGCTGGTGTATAGAACCATCTATAGAACACCTTGTAGGCATTCTCCAAAATGAGGACATTCTTGGAGCTCTTAGAAAAGGCTATTGTCATGATCTTCAAATCCTCTGGATCTAATTGTCTTCCCAAATCCTTCTCCCAGGTGGTAAGATTTCACTGGGGGTTTCCTGAATGAAATAATTGATGAGTGAAGTAAAGATATTAATCCTGGAGAATGGGGTTGTGCCCTGCAGAGGCTTTCAAAAGGGGTCAATGTATATGGAGTGGGTCGGGCTTTAATAAGTGGTTTGAGGAAGTGTCTAATTTGTAGGTAACTATAATGTTCCCGTAAGGGAAAATCATGGAAAGATCTAAGGGTTTCAAAAGTTAATATTTTCATAGGGGTGAACAGAGAATATATGTCAGTAAACCCATTATCTGTCCACCACGAGAATTGCTTAGAGTTTTCACAACCGGGAGGAAGTAGCGGGCAATGAGTAAGGCACAGTAATGGTAAGTGGGGGGAAATTAAACCTGTCGAAAATTTACTGGAGTCCCACAGGCTGAGAGAACAGGTCAAACGCAGCCTGAACCTGGTCGGGGTGATATATAGGGGAGGAGCCAGGGTAAAGAAGAAACGGGATTAGGGTGGAATTCAACTAAGTCAATAGTGGCCCATAGTGGCATTTGGTATGTGTCATTGAGGTGAGATAATGGGGCTATGTTCGCTGCCGTATATTATGGTTGGAGATTGGGGACCGAAAAGCCCCCATTGATCCGCCAAGCATAAAAGACCCGTTTATTGATTCGGGCCAAGTTGGGCCCTAGATAAATTTCAAGAGTTTGTATTTGAATTTGCAAAATATACAAGGTAATTGGGACTGGCAATACTTTATAGAAATATAGCAGTTTTGAAAGATAAGACATAAGGGGCCAGATTCACAAAGAGATACGACGGTGTATCTACAGATACACCATCGTATCTCTGACGTAAACGGGTCCTATCTATGCGCCTGATTCATAGAATCAGTTACGCATAGATAGGGCTAGATCCGACAGTGTTACAATGTGTTACACTGTCGGATCTTTTTTTCAATTTAAAAATGGCGCCGGGGGCGTTCCCGCTGATTTACGATAAATTATATGTAAATCAGCGAGATACGCAAATTCACGAACGTACGCGGACCCGACGCAGTCTTCTTACGACGTTTCCGTAGCGGCGTACCCGTCGTATACTTACCCCTGCTTTCATCAGGCGCAGCCAATGTTAAGTATAGCCGACGTTCCCGCGTCGAATTTAAATTTTTTAACGTCGTTTGCGTAAGTCGTTCTCGAATACGGACGGACGTCGTTTACGTAAGCGTCGCAACCACTGACGTCCTAGCGACGTCAGTGGGAGCAATGCACGCCGGGAAATTTCGCGGACGGCGCCTGCGCATTTAAATCGGTGCGGGAACGCGCCTGATTTAAATAGTACACTCCCCTAGCCGCGGAATTTGAATTCCGCCGGGGGATTTAGGATCCGCCGTCGCAAGTTTGGAGGCAAGTTGTTTGTGAATTAGCCACTTGCCTCCTAAACTTGCGGGAGCGGATCTTAATTCACGTAGAACGAGCGGATCTATAGATCCGCTGCGCTACGTGAATCTGGCCCAAGAACTGCAGATATCCTGCCAAACCTGGATAACAGAAAGTGAGACCAGGAGGAGAGCATGTCAGTAAGTTTTCTAAAAAGAGGGGGAACTTGGCCTGGCATAGCCCTTCATACTTGGGGGTAAGTCAGATACCCAGATAAGGCAATGAGGAAAGCCATTGAAACGGAAAGGTTGTTTTTAGAGAAGCCAGTTCAGAAGGGGAAAGATTTACTGACATCGCCTTACACTCAGTAGGATTAACATTCAGGACC
Organism: Rana temporaria; assembly: GCF_905171775.1. Taxonomy (NCBI): domain Eukaryota; kingdom Metazoa; phylum Chordata; class Amphibia; order Anura; family Ranidae; genus Rana; species Rana temporaria. The sequence goes on along the minus strand of NC_053497.1, from coordinate 83,485,547 downwards.
GAAAGAGATGCAAAAGCATCCAAAAGGGGTAATAAGTTGGGCAACAAGATTCTGGGTGTTGGCAGAGTCAGCAGAATGTCATCTGCAAATAAGGAGATCTTATGGGCAGAACCCGCAACCTCTATGCCTTTTATATCTGGATGTGAACAAATCACCTCTGCCAAAGGCTCCATAGCCAAGGCAAATGGGAGCGGGCGAAAGTGGGCAGGCCTGTTGAGTGCCACTCCTTATCGGGAAGATAGAAGATTAAAACCATAATATTTTATTTTAGCCTGGGGGCATCGTATAGTGCTGCCAGCCAGCTTAAAATTAGGTATCAAAACCATAGTGATGGACTACAGTCCTAAGATAAGGCCATGACATGGTGTTGAAAGCCTTATTTACATTCAGCGACAACAGCATCCTCTCTAGAGAGTGACTATGGGTTTAAATTGACAGTAATCGATATGTTTAGTTTTATTTATTTATTATAATGTTTTTATACTTGAGTAGCATCCAGCCTTCCAAAACCAAACAAGTAAAACATGGGCTGGTTAGTTGCTATAGGTTACTGCACTCAGAAATTCGAACTTAAAGTGACTTTCATCTTAAAAAGGGTAAGCTGCTAGCAAGTATAAAGTGCAGGCACCTTACGTTACCTGCACATGCCTGCAACATCACTAATTTCCCAATATCCAGAGGAACAGAGCACATTTGTTCCACCAACACAATATCCTTCACTAATTTGTGGACAGACCAGTCAACAATTCTAGACAGAAAACAGGCCCAATAGTACTGTTTGATATTTGGGAGGTCAATACCCTCTTTGCGTTTTAGAGAAAGCCAGGTGGGCAAAGCAGAGTCTGTGGGTTTTAACTTGACAGAGATACAGGGACCGTTTGGAGTATGTATACCTGTTAAAACAATAGATTCATTTTTAATATGGCTGCTCTTCCAAGCCAAGAATAACACACTTTGTCCCAGGCTTTAAGATCTTTATTAATTCGGGCTAGCAGGGGTTGGTAGTTGCGACAGTATAGGTTTGACTGAGCAGATAGTAGCTGGATCCTCAAATAAGCAATGGTGTCTTCTTTCCTGGAAAAGGGATGCTGACGCTTACAATAAGACACCTCATTGAATGGCAAAGATATATTGAGTGTGTTTGATTTGGAGAGTAGTTAACCTTTAAATTGGAAAGGGACTTGAAATAGTCCAATAAAGCCAGCAGTGATGACCGCAGTTTAGTCAAGGACAGCAAAACCCTGTCAGCAAAGGCTGACAACTTATACAGGTGAAACTCCAAAAATGTGAATATCGTGCAAAAGTTCATTTATTTCACTAATGCAACTTAAAAGGTGAAACTAATATATGAGATAGACTCATTACATGCAAAGCAACATAGTTCAAGCCATGATTTGTCATAATTGTGATGATTATGGCCTACAGCTCATGAAAGCCCCAAATCCACAATCTTTCCCCTTCATTCGAACCCTCTTGACCGCCGGATTGGCTGCGAGTTTCCTGAGAAAGGGTTCCAACATAATAATATATATAATGGGCAATAAGAGGCACGTTGTCTTGTTACATTACAGATACAGAAGGCATCTGACAAGTGGCCATTGACTCTTACTTTGGAATGCGGAGAGGCATACAGGTATAATATCTGAGAGCAGATGTCCAAGGAGCGTAGTCCAATCCACATAATCCCAGTCTACCCTGTTAAATGTTATAATCTGGAAGCCCCCTCTAAAGATAGGGGGGCCTAGGTATCTCCCCACACGTGAATGTGTATCCTTTGTTTCTCATTCACAAAAACAATTGAGAATTAAAAAAAAGACACCACACACCCTTGTAATAATAACTGTAACTATCTAGGTATGTCAGGACACCAAACATTGCAGGATTTTATGTACCGATTTATTGCAGCCGAATATAAATTCATTTTTGGCAACATCGTTCTTTTTTTTTTCAAGGGGCTAGCCGAGATGAGATTTTAAAACACTGGCAATGGCTGGAACAGACTGTTATGAAGACGTTGTCAGTATTTGACTCAAGTGATGACGTAACCAGTTTTGTGCAAGGCAAAATCAGGGTAGGTATAGTTTTAATTCATATTTGTTCCATTACAATTACTAGAGGTTACTGATGGCATATGTATCACACAGTACAGATCACAATAAAGTCGAATAATTATGCTTTTGTTTTGAGTTTGAGTATCTCTTGCAATATTACCCCGATAACCTTTTGCAAATAACCTCAATAAGAGTTTACAGTGAATTTAAAGCAACCCTTTCCTTTACCGTTGAGTGCCACCATCTTACCTTTCACATAGCATGAAGACAATAAAATCGGGCAATCAATCATAGACCACACTTCAATGACTCTTTACTATGGCACTCATGCTTTACTACCTTCTGCATACATCATCAACCAAGGATAGTGTTTAGAGCTGGGAGTGAGGGAGTCAATATTTGCATATTAGTAAGGATCATTGTTGATGGGCTTTCGCTGTCTCCCCCTAAAAGTCTATAGAAAATTAGCTTGAAGCAGGCCAAATGCAGGTCAATTTCAGGCCAAATGCATCTGCTATATATTCAATATGTAAGTGAACTGATGTCTCTCAAAACAATGTCAAAAGAATGCTGCTGTTGCCCATTAAAGCCTGTTGAATATTTTGGGGAAAGGGATGCACATGAAAAATCTGATAGAGCAGATTACGAAAGTTCCACTATGTTTACAAGTTTTATGGAACGGAAAAGTTTACTTTCAATAAGGGCAATGTGCATGTATTAGAAAAAATATTTTGACAAAAATAGGATTTAGAGAAGGTAAAAATAGGCTTTCAAATTCTGGGAAATTAACAAATGCAATTTACTGTTTATCCTCCAGGGGCTCATTGCTGAAGAAGGAAAGAGCTCATTTGTAAAAGAAGAGGATCCTGAAAAATTTCGGGAAGTGCTGATGAAGTTTGAAAAATGCTTTGGATTGCCAGACCAAGAGAAGCTGGTGACTTACTATTCTTGCAGTTACTGGAGAGGGAGAGTACCTTGTCAGGGATGGTTATACCTCAGTACCAACTTCCTAAGCTTCTACTCCTTTCTGCTTGGATCCGAAAGTAAGTACTCGCACTGAGAAAGAACAAGCTGCTAACTGAATTTGTGTGTATTTGTTGGGAAGCTTGTAGTATGTGTGCAGTAGCAACGAGTTTATAAGCTAGATAGCTCATAAAATTAATAATGGTTCTAGAAAAAGGTCATTTTTGTAGAATTACTGTGCTGTAGGCTTAGATTTCCCCAGTGGGATCCTCACCTGCTGTACTTATTCAGTTAAAGAGAAGATAGAACTGTTTTTAGAGCAATTTTAATTCTGAAAGTTTTTTATAATTTTGTTAACACCTAAAGTGGTTATAAAGATAGATTTTTTATTTTTTTTAACAATTCTGCATTAAGGTGGAAACCTTCTGTGTGCCGTCACAAGGGGTGGGGCCACTATGTACCCCATACTCATTCACATAGGGGAGGGCTAGGACCTAAGGGCCCCCTTGTTAAAGGGAGCTTCCAGATTCTGATAAGGCCCCTGCCTGCAGACCCCCACAACCACTACCCAGAGTTGTGAGGAAGAGACCCTTGTCCCCATCAACATGAGAATGGGGACATTAATGCCATTAAATCATTATTAACAAAAAGCCAAAAACAACCTCAACTTAAGTGCATCATTAATCCAGGCCACCACTGCTCCCCATGATCCTCTTCAATGGCTCCACCCTGGAACCAAATCTCTGTGCAGGACAGACTGGGGAGCAGCAACTTGCTTGTATGGAGCCATGGAGGTTGTTTGATCCTGGTAACCTAATATCAAAGTACCATTGAGGAAGATTGTGGAGAGCAGTGGCAAACTTTCCTACTCCATTCAGTGGAAAGGGCGAGTATGTGCTGCTGATAAGTATGTACTGTATGTGGCTGGGATGGTGGAAGTGTCTGGGAAATAAATACAACCTGTTGCTATGTGGGGTAAAGCATTCATAAATATTTCTAGACAACATGACAGATCTTGGTTGTTTAAAGCCAAGTTCAGAGCAGATAAAAAAAATAAAATACTCTTTAGTCCAGTTTAATTTAAATGTTTAATTCTAAAAAACATATTTCTCGTTATTTTGCACCCTGTGATAATTTGCACAGTAATATTAATACTAGGAGAGGAAAGAACACTGTAAATCTTGGCCTGCTGTTTTGCATAGTGCAGTCCAATTGAGAGTGTCCCAAGAGGTGGAAAGAGCAAAGTGAGGCTGGAGCTGATTCTAGACCAGGCTTAATATATTTATTTAAACTGTGTATTTCCTTATTTCCCTGATGTTCTGCTGTATCAGTTACAGATTAAAAGCTTGTACATAAGTTTTCCGACGTATGTACAAATTATAATTGGGGTGGGGGTGGGGGGGGAGACGGACGGTTTTAATGTTTTGCCTTTTGTTTTTCAAATAACAAACTTGTTCTACTTACCTGCTCTGCGCAGCAGTTTTGCACAAAGCAGCCCTGATCCCCCTTTTCTCCGGTCCCCCATCGGCACTCCTGGCACCCCCTCCTGCCCCCAGAGCAAGCATTTTGAAATGGGTGCACCCAAGCAGGACTGCTCCAAAGCCGCTGCTATACGTATCCATTTACACACAGGGCCACGGCTCAGCCCCCTCTCTCTCCTCATTGGCTCACTGGCTGTGATTGAGCCTCAGCCAATGAGGAGGGAGAGTCCATGGAGAGCCGAGGCTCTCGTGCACATAACTGGATCACGATGGGGCTCAGGTATGTGTTAGGGGGGCTTCTGCACAAAGAAGAGAATGCATGAATGTAAAAAACCTTGAGCCAAAGTTGTTTCCCCAACTTGTTTGACTGAGAAGTGCTATGAATGTGTATTGCAGCTGTTGTCCCAGCTTTTATCTCTGGGGGAAATGTTCTAATAATAATCATTACAATGATCCTGGAGATGGGGGTGGAATTGTATTACAGGATCAATTATTACAGAAATTACTTTATCAGAGATGGATCAAGTTCTTGAAAGAAAAACACATGTGTATCTAAAGTTCAAACTTTTACTTTTTTCTCCTTGGATAACCTTTTATCAGTCAAGGCACCATTTAAAAATCATAGACAATCTCAAGGCACCTTTTAAAATTATGGACAGTCTCAAGGCACCCCATTCTAAAATGTAAAAAAATGTTCTAATAATTTTACATAATTCAGCAACAGCCACACGTAGTACACCCAATATTACAGATGATTTTTTTTCTTCCAAACCAAATTCACTTTTGCACACTGGTACTGACTAGTATACCAATGTTTCTCCTCTTCCCCAATTTCTCTTCATCAGTCAACTAATGTGACCTAATTGCTGAGGGAGAGAGGCAGAGGGGGGTCAAACAAGGATGATATGGAGGCGACAGACATCCTCCCTTATCAACTGATGACATTGGTTGTTGGGATGCCAGTGTCTAGAAAGTCCTAATGGTACATAATAAAAACCTGTGACTTTGTGTAACTAAAAGGCAGGCTTTATCCACCTGCTGGCTTGTATACCATTTTTTATAACTTTTTTTTGACATTTTGCCAAGCACCCCTGAAGAAGCCTCAAGGCACCCTGGTTGAAAAACACTGGTGTAGCGAATGAAAAAAATCCCTGTCAAGTTTTTTTTAATACCGCTGTGTCCTAGTAGTGAGATTACTCTTCACTTTCTGCCCTGTACGTACAACAAGGTGTGAGAATAATACTTTCCAAACAGTTATGCAGTTGATTCCTGTTCTGGTGACAGCTGAAAATGTTGGATGTTTCCTGACTTTCTGTTTTGGATATAGCGGTCAACAGGATAGATAGAAAGGGTGATTCTCCATAGTTTGGATTCTAATCCCTACAAAAATTGTGTTTGGCCTTTCAATACACATGTAGTTGTTTTATATTCGTTTAACCACTTGCCCACTGGGCACCTTTAACCCCCTTCCTAACCAGGCCAATTTTTTAGCATTCGGCTTATGTTCAGACTAGCATCGCTCCTCTCCCGCTGGCAGTTCGAACTGCCTTCTGTGAACTGCTATGGGTGTCAATACATTGTTAATGACACCCACAGATCGATTCACAGATCGCATTGCGAACTGTGAACTCGCACATGAATCAGATCGCATAGGTGAGAACATCCATGCGATCTGATTTCAGTGCGGGGGGGAAAAAAAAGTGCCTGCACATTTTTACCTGCAAATTTAATGCGGGTTCAGCCATACAAGTTTATGGCTGAACTCGCATCTCACAGACATCGCATGAGATCAGCACCTGCAGCACGGGTATAAATCACATCTGATGGCTAAGATCACGCTAGTGGGAACCTAGGCTAAATGCTCTCAAGTTTTGAATGACAATTACTCAGTCACGCAACACTGTACTTTTTTCACACAAATGGAGCTTTCTTTTGGTGGTATTTAATCCCCACCGAGCCTTTTATTTTTAGCGCTATAAATGAAAAAAGACTGAAAAAATGCATTTTTGTTTGTTTGTTATACAATTTAGCAAATTAGTCATTGTTCTTCATACATTTTGGCCAAAATGTATACAGTCTTTGGTAAAAAATTACCCAAATCGGTGGATTTTTTTTGGTCTGTGTGAAAGTTAGAAGGAGGAAGTGGGACAGGAAGTCCCCTTCAAAACTAAGAACCCCCCCCCCCCCAAAAAATGGCATGTAAGGGGGCGAGGAGTACTTAAAGCAGAAGTTCCACTTTTGGGTGGAACTCCACTTTAATACATTCTCTGCATTAAGGTAAAAAACCTTCTGAATGCAGTTGCCCTTCCACAGTCCCCCACTTATACATACCTAAACCCAATCGTGATCCATCGTTGTTCACGGAAGCAGCATCTCTCTCCCTCCTCATAGGCTCAGAGACAGCAGCCAGAGCTATTGGCTTCTACTGCTGTCAATCACAGCCAGTGGGGGGCAGGGCCAAGCTGTGTAATGATGGCTTGCTATGGTGGGCACTTGGCAGGGGGGAGGAACCAGGAGCAGGTGACCTGAGAAGAGGAGGATTTTTTTTTTAAGTTTACAATCACTTTAAGTTACTGAGTGCATTCCATTTTCATCTTGCAAAAAATTAGACACTTGTAACCATACTGATGCCATTTTATATTCAATCATGCTGTAATGTGTTTCCTGCTAAGTACATATTACGCTGTGTGGTGTGATATCTTCTGTCTGATCTAAAAATATATACTTTTTGGGAAAACACAAAAAAATCCATAATAATGACTATTGTATATGCAAAAAAATGTAAGCTGTTCATATTTATGTGTATTGTTCTACTCCAGTTAAACTGATCATATCATGGGATGAGATCTCCAGACTGGAGAAGACCTCTACAGTTCTGCTCACAGAGAGTATCCATGTTTGCTCTCAGGGGGAGGACCATTATTTCTCTATGCTTTTGCACATTAATGAAACATTCCTCCTAATGGAACAACTGGCCAGCTATGCTATGCGAAGACTTTTTGATAAAGACACATTTGAAAATGATCCAATACTGAATGATCCCCTGCAAATCACAAAAAGGTAAGCCTTTCCATTAAATTATCTACATGGAGACCTGTAACTTTTAGGCTAGATTTGCATTCCTAATTCCTTCATCCTATTGTTTGCAGTGTTGCATTGTTTGATCATAATCTTGGAATGAGAGAATTGGGCCTCATGCACATTGGAAGTTTTTACAGCTGCTGTTTTTAGCTTCAGGTGTTTTTTTTTTTTTTCCTACAGTCAATAAACTCTAGAGAATGTTATCCTATGTGTACAGGCTGTTATGAACTGTTTTTGTCTGGGGCGTTTGTCTGCAAACCCCCCAAATCTAGTGGGTTCTGAGAGGCGTTTTTCAGCTGTAAGAACGCTCTAACGTCATCAGCTCACCAGCATTTTTGATCCATTAAAAAAATAAAAAACAAAGAAAAGCCCTAAAAAAATGCTAGTGCAAAAACGTTGAAAAACTCGCTGCAAAGCTAATGCCGTTTTTATAACGTAAATATAACGTCCAGTGTGCATGAGGCTCTACAGTGTTACTAAACCCACAACAGTCAAATCAGTCTGCATATACAGTAAAGCATGCTTGTTATACTCACTGTGGAACCTAAGAGGTTAATCCGCCGCCTTGTAAAAAAAGGCTGTGTGATCCTCCCCTTCTTTTACTGTGCCCAATCCATCTGCTGATAGTACAGAGCCTTGGAGGCACTCTGTACATTCTCAGTTTGGTGTGTATTGCTAGAAAGTATTATTTTTATTTGGGAGGGTGCGTGTGATCGGCACTGTCCGGACAAAGGGTTAGGGGTCATGCAACCTCATAGGACAGTCAGTGGAGAAGGAAAACTCCTCCTACAAGCTTTAACCAGTCCTCAGCCAGGTACTTATAGAAAAAGACTGCTATATGTTGCTGATGAGAAAGGGTATTTGGCAGTTTATATTTACTAAAATAATTGCATTTCCATGTTCTGTGTAGTGTGGGAGACCAGATATAATGAATACAGGGTCCTGGCCACTTTAAGGTAATAAACGTTTATGTGCAGAATCCAACGATGTCCTCACCCGAGCCAATGCTTCAATCGGCTTCATGTCCAGGCGCTGGCATCGTAAGTAAAGAGAACAGGAAGTTTCCTAATGCACGTGCCCTTTGTGAATGCTCCTGTAGTCTTCTGGGATCTCTGATGTGTCCTAAAAGACTGCAAAGAAGGAAGGGTGGGTAGCCAACATCTGTCTTAGATTGCCGCAGCGAATCTGACCAGATGTAGGAGCGGATACCTGTCAAAACCAGGTACCTGTCCCACTCCCCCCAAAAACAAGCGGAAATTCCCCTCTTCGGAGAAGTTCCGCTTTAACTTTCATTTATATTCCATAACTCCTAAAATAAAAGTGGTCAATTACTTAAAACCCTCATAAGATGATATATTATCTTAAAGCTGAGGGCTTGTAGAGTAAAATAAGAATTTTTATTGTATGTCACACAATATTTATGAAACTGTTTATCAAACGCACACAATATACAGTGCCTTGAAAAAGTATTCATGCCCCTTGAAATTTTCCACATTTTGTCATGTTACAACCAAAAACATAAATGTATTTTATTAGGATTGTATCTGATAGACCAACACAAAGTGGCACATCATTGTGAAGTGGAAGGAAAATGATGAATGGTTTTCTATTTTTTTACAAATAAATATGTAAAAAGTGTGGTGTGCATTTGTATTCAGCCCCCTTTACTCTGCTACCCCCCAACTAAAATATAGTGGAACCAATTGCCTTCAGAAGTCATCTAATTTGCAAATAGAGTCCACCTGTTTGTAATTTAATCTCAGTATAAATACAGCTATTCTGTGAAGCCCTCAGAAGTTTGTTAGAGAACCTTAGCGAACAAACGGCATCCTGAAGGCCAGGGAACTCACCTGCCGGGGGAAGGAGAGCATTAATCAGAGAAGCAGCCAAGAGGCCCATGGTAACTCTGGAGTAGCTGCAGACATCCAGAGCTCAGGTGGGAGAATCTGTCCACAGGGCAACTATTATGCCGCGTACACACGATCATTTTTCGGGTTGTAAAAAACACAGTTTTTTAAAAATGTCATTTAATACGATCGTGTGTGGGCTTCAGAGCATTTTTCGGGTTCTGAAAAACGGGCAATTTTTTTTTCGAACATGCTCTATTTTTTAACGTTGTTTTAAACGTTGTCGGTTTTCGAGTTGTAAAAAATGGTCGTGTGTGGGCTGTAACGACGTGAAAAATCTGCGCATGCTCAGAAGCAAGTTATGAGACGGGAGCTTTCGTTCTGGTAAAACTACCGTTCGTAATGGAGTAAGCACATTCATCACGCTGTAACAGACAGAAAAGCGCGAATCGTCTTTTACTAACACAAAATCAGCTAAAGCAGCTCCAAGGGTGGCGCCATCCGCATGGAACTTCCCCTTTATAGTGCTGTTGTACGTGTTGTCCATCACCGCTCTTTGCTAGAGCATTTTTTTTTTTTAACGATCGTGTGTAGGCAACGCCGTTTTGATGATGAAGTTGAAACAAACTTCGTTTTTTCTAGAACCTGAAAAATTATCGTGTGTACGCAGCATAAGTCGTGCACTCCACAAATCTGGCCTTTATGTAAGAGTGGCAAGAAGAAAGCCATTGTTGAAAGAATTAAGAAGTCCTATTTGCAGTTTGCAAGAAGCCATGTGGGGGTCATGGCAAACATGTGGTGCTCTGGTCAGAAGAGACCAAAATATTTCCTTTTTACCCTAAAAGCAAAACGCTAACACTGCACATCACCCTGAACACACCATTCCCACTTTGAAACATGGTGGTGGCAGCATTATGTTGTGGGGATGCTTTTCTTCAGCAGGGACATGAAAGCTGGTCAGAGTTGATGGGAAGATGGATGGAGCCAAATACAGGGAAATCTTGGAAGAAAACCTGTTAAGAGTCTGCAAAAGACTTGAGACTGGGGCAGAGGTTCACCTTGCAGCAGGACAACGACCCTAAACCTACAGCCAGAGCTATAGGTTTGGATCAGGGGTCTCCAAACTATGGCCCTCTAGTTGTTTAGGAACTACAATTCCCATCATGCCTAGTCATGTCTGTGAATGTCGGAGTTTTACAATGCCTCATGGGATGTGTAGTTCTGCAACAGCTGGAGGGCCGTAGTTTGATCCCTGGTTTAGATCAAAGCATATTAATGTGTTAGAATGGCCCAGTCAAAGTCGAATTCTAAATCCAGTTGTAAATTTGTAACAACACTTGAGAATTGCTGTTCATAGACTCTCTCCATCCTATCTGACAGAGCTTGAGCTCTTTTGCAAAGTATGGGCAAATATGTCACTCTAGATGTGCAAAGCTGGTAGAGACATCCCCAAAAAGACTTGCAGCTGTAATTGCAGTGAAAGGTGGTTCTATAAAGTATTGACTCAGGGGTGCTGAATACAAATGCACACCACACTTTTCACATTATTATTTGCAACAAAATGCTGAAAACCATTTATCATTTTCCTTCCACTTCACAATTATGTGTCACTTTGTGTTGGTCTATCTGATAGACTCTATCACATAAAGTCCCATTAAACTAAATTTATGTTTCTTTCTCGTACATCACGGGACACAGAGCGGCATATTCATTACTATGTGGGTTATATGGAGTACCTTCAGGTGATGGACACTGGCAATCTCAAACAGGAAGTGCCCCTCCCTATATAACCCCCTCCCATAGGAGGAGTACCTCAGTTTTTTCGCCAGTGTCTTAGGTGTTGGTCATGGTTTAGCTTTGCCTCCACATCCTTGGGATCAAGGCAGGCTAACCGGATCTGTCCAACGGCCTCAGTGCTAAAGTGGACAGTATCCGGACCCCAAAGCCATGGGGTTTGCCCATAACGCTTCTCTTTTTAGAGAGCTGGACCCTGGGCCCAGGACTTAGAACCTTGGGCATCTAAAGCTCCTGTTTGCCAGGGTGCTATATGGGCCCAGGACAGTGGCTCCTTCATAGGAACCCAGGGCCTGAAGGTCTAGACGCCACCCACGGAGATGGGGGAAGATTGGACCTCTTGCTGTGCAAAAGTCCTGCGGCATGGAGCAGGTAAGTATTGGGGAGCCTGCGGAACTTGGTTCTTAGCAGATTCCCTGGAGGGAGGTGCACAGGGGGTCATGCCTGGGTATGCTCTGCATTGGCAAGGAATCACTATGTCTATGGTCAGAGACAGGATGATTCAAATCTTTTTCCCCCAGTGATAGGTGTCCTCCCTGGTAAGTGTTGTTTAGCTGGGTCTGCTGCGCTAGGTGTGGGATCTCTGTGAAATACAGGAGCCGTGTTTCCCATGCTAAGAGGAGGTCTGTGACCTACCTGAGGGCTTACCTGCCTGGGTGCTGCGCCGCTCCGTCCTCCTCCATGTGCGATGGCCCCCGCCGACGGGCGTGCCCGAGATATGAATGTTTTTCGCGCCATTGGCTGGGGTGGGGGCGCATCCCTGTGGGCGGCGATTTACATATAGGAAGGGGAGGCCCTTCCAGTAGCTGCCAAAAGCTCAGTGTCTTCCTGAGTTACAGAGGAGGAGGACGCAGAGCGGAGCTCGCTGAGGACACCCAGTGGCGGAAGGAAAGATTACAGTCGTTTTCTAAAGAATAGACTGTCAAACCTACAGATAGGTTTCCTTTTCCTTTTTTTCAGCAGATGGCTATTGGCAATACTTATTAGGAGACAGAGTATTTTTATTTTCCTCTTCAAAAAAAAAAAAAAAGATATAAAAAAAAAAAGAAAAAAGAAGAAGAAAAAGGGGAAAGTACTTCTGATCTCCCTTCTCAGTTTGGGCGTTAGTCTCTATCGTTCCCAAACCGGCAGATCCCCTTAGCTACGTCTGTGGCTGGGTGATAGCAGGTGTGCCTCGGTATTGTACCATGGCTTCTGGGTCAGAGGGTACAAAGGGTGGGGATTCCCCCGCAAAATCCGAGGGCTCAGACACGGCTATGCCGCTGCTCTCCCCACAGGACATATCAGGGCACGCCCTGATGGGACCTGGGGGATCTGGTGCTGGGGCTGGTCCAGTTCAGTCCAACCCCGGCTTTGTCACTGAGAGGGTGCTTGCTGTTTCTTTAGGAGAACTAGAGAAAAGAATGGCAAAAAGAATAGCTAAGGCTATATCGGGTAGAAAGCGGACTAGGTCTCCGTCACCCGAGCAGGAACCCTCAGACTCAGAGATCCTTTCCCTAGGGGAATTGGATAATCCTGACGTTTTGGACCAGGGTGGTTCAGAGATCGAGGATCCGGATACTGAGGAGTCTAGTTCAACCTCCCAAGGGGAAAGTTTGTGGGTTCAAGCTTTAACGGACATGGTCCATGAGGCATTTAAGTTACCCATACCAGAACCTCAAGAATCGGCGGTTTCAGCTTTAGGCTCATTAAGAGCGCCTCAAAGCAACGCAGTTTTTCCGGTCCATCCTCTACTCGAGGATGTCATATTTCAGGATTGGATCAAGCCAGATAGTCTTTTTACCACCTAAAAAAAATTCTCTGTTTTATATCCTATGGAGGAGAAATTCTCCAAAAGGTGGGCGCCCCCGGCGGTGGACGCAGCCATCTCCTGTGTGAACAGATCTTTAACTTGCCCTGTAGAAAACTTACAGGTGTTTAAGGATCCGGTTGATAAACGCTTGGAAACATTACTTAAGGCCTCCTTTACTTCAGCAGGGGCGATAGTTCAGCCCGCTGTGGCTGCTATTGGAGTTGCCCAAGCATTATCAGATAAGACTAAGCAAATGCTTAAACTGATCCCTGCCCAACAGGCAGAGGAATTTTCGGATATACCCAGGGCTATACGCTTTACGGTGGATGCTATCAAGGACTCCATCCAGCAGGCGTCACGTTTATCCTTATTTCTAATCCATATGAGAAGGCTCTTATGGTTGAAGAATTGGGAGGCTGAGCCCCCGTGCAAAAAACTCCTGGTAGGGTTTCCCTTCCATGGAGGACGTCTCTTCGGAGAAGATCTGGATAGATATATTCAGACTATATCAAGCGGCAAAAGCACTCTCTTGCCAGTCAAGAAGAAGGCCCGAGGGCCCGCATTTAAGCGCCAGCCCTCCCCGGGGCAGGGGCCCTCTAATACCAAGCAGTATCGACGGCCTCCTGCAAGATCAGGATTTAACAATAAGCCGCAGGGCCAAGCCACGGGGGCAAGAAGCAGTGGTACCGCAAGCCTGCGAAGCCAGCCCCCAATTCGGCCTTATGAAGGGGCGCCCCACCCACGATGGTGGGGGGAAGGCTGCGTCTCTTTGCAGAGGTTTGGGAGGCCAGCATTCCCGACTGCTGGGTACGGTCTTCCGTGACCACGGGCTACAAACTAGAATTTCTAAAATTCCCTCCTCCTCATTACCAGGAGTCAAGAGTACCAGGCGACCCTGTGAAAAGAGCCGCATTGATGGCGGCATTGAATCATCTGCTATGCCAGAAGGTGATAGTAGAAGTACCAGTCCGGGAACAGGGATTGGGGTTCTACTCCAACCTGTTTATTATCCCAAAGCCCAACGGCGATGTCAGGCCAATCTTGGACTTAAAGGGAGTAAATGCGTACCTAAAGGTCCGCTCATTCCGGATGGAAACTATTCGGTCAGCTGTCGCCGTGCTCCAGAAGGACGACTTCATGGCGTCCATAGACATAAAGGATGCTTACCTTCATGTGCCAATTTTTCAGCCACATCAAGTATTTCTACGCTTCGCGGTGGCTCAGCGTCATTTCCAATTTGTGGCGCTCCCCTTCGGGTTGGCTACGGCCCCCCGGGTATTCACGAAGGTCCTAGCCCCAATCCTAGCCAATCTAAGGACCCAAGGGGTCACGGTCCTGGCTTACCTGGACGACCTCTTGGTCGTAGACCACTCGTCTCCTGGCCTGGAACGAGCAGTGGCCCTCACGGTTCAGTACCTCGAGAGGTTCGGCTGGGTCCTAAATCGAGACAAGTCAGCATTCCTGCCCACAAGGCAGCTGGAATATCTCGCCATGAGATTGGATACAGAACAACAAAAGGTGTTCCTACCCCTATTAAGGGTCAAGGCCATCAAGGAGCTAATACAAATAGTTCTAAGAAAGAAAGGGCCAACTGTTCGCCTATGTATGCGACTACTAGGCAAGATGGTGGCCACATTCGAGGCGGTTCCGTACGCTCAGAGCCACACTCGCATCCTGCAGGCAGCCATCCTGTCAGCATGGAGCAAGAGGCCTCAGGCCTTAGAAATTCCTTTGCCACTCTCACCAAGAGTGCGGCAAAGTCTATCTTGGTGGTTAAACCCTCAGAATCTCCTGAAGGGAAAGACTTTCAGTCCTGTGACCTGGAAGATAGTAACCACAGACGCCAGCCTGATGTGCTGGGGAGCAATTTTGGATGGTTGCACTCGCCAGGGCACTTGGGCAGCGGCAGAGAAGCAGTTGCCCATCAATATCTTGGAGCTCAGAGCTGCTCGACTAGCCCTCAGGGCTTGGACGTCCAAACTACAGGGGTTCCCGGTGAGAATACAATCGGACAATGCCACGGCGGTGGCATATATAAATCACCAAGGGGGAACCAAGAGTCGAGCCGCTCAGAAAGAAGTGAGCTTGATTTTCTTGTGGGCAGAAGCCCATGTGCCCTGCATATCGGCTATATTCATTCCCGGAGTGGACAACCTACAGGCGGACTTCTTAAGTCGCCAGACTCTGTTGCCGGGGGGAGTGGTCTCTGCATCCACAGGTCTTTCAGACACTCTGCCAGAAATGGGGAGTGCCGGACGTGGATATCATGGCATCGAGACTGAACAAGAAGCTAGACAGGTTCATGTCCCGCACAAGGGATCCCAGGGCCTGCGGAACCGATGCGTTAGTTTGCCCTTGGCATCAGTTCAAACTTCTTTATGCTTTTCCCCCGCTCCAGTTACTACCCCGCCTGCTGCGCAGGATCAGGGTGGAGCACATACCAGTTATCCTGGTAGCTCCAGCATGGCCCAGAAGGGCATGGTATTCACTAATCCTGAAGATGGTAGTGGGAGACCCTTGGACTCTTCCTCTACGGCCAGACCTGCTATCGCAAGGTCCGATCCTCCACCCTGCCTTACGGCATCTAAATTTGACGGCCTGGAAGCTGAATCCCTGATTCTCAGGGGTAGAGGTCTGTCTCAGAAGGTAATCTCTACCCTAATCAGAGCCAGGAAACCGGTCTCTAGGGTGATTTATTAAAGGGTCTGGAAGGCCTATGTAGGCTGGTGTGAGTCCAAGCGATGGCTTTCTCGCAAATTTACCATCGATAGAGTATTAAGTTTTCTCCAGCTAGGAGTGGATAAAGGACTGGCATTAAGCACAATCAAAGGACAGATTTCAGCTTTGTCAGTATGGTTTCAGCGGCCGCTGGCCACCCACTCGCTGGTTAAGACCTTCATGCAGGGGGTCTTACGTATTAATCCTCCAGTTAAATCCCAGCTTTGCCCGTGGGATTTAAATCTTGTTCTGTCAAGTTTACAGAAACAACCTTTTGAGCCGTTGGCTGAAATTCCTTTGGTTTTACTGACAAGGAAGTTAGTATTTTTGGTCGCCATAGTTTCCGCCAGAAGAGTATCGGAACTGGCAGCCTTATCCTGTAAGGAACCATATCTTATTTTACATAAGGACAAGGTCGTTCTCCGCCCTCATCCTTCCTTCCTACCAAAGGTTATATCCAGTTTTCATCTAAACCAGGATTTGGTATTACCATCCTTCTTTCCTAAACCTACTTCCAGAAAGGAAGGGTTGCTGCATACCTTGGATATTGTCAGGGCCATGAAGGCCTATCTTAAAGCTACAGAGAAGATCCGGAAAACAGATGTGTTGTTCATTTTACCGGATGGGCCCAAGAAGGGGCAGGCAGCTGCAAAATCCACCATCTCGAGGTGGATTAAACAGTTAATCATTCAGGCCTACGGCTTGAAAGGGTTGCCTCCTCCGTTATCATTAAAGGCTCATTCTACTAGGGCCATGGGCGCCTCCTGGGCAGCACACCACCAGGTCTCTATGGCTCAAGTTTGCAAGCCGGCAACCTGGTCTTCTGTCCACACGTTTACAAAGTTCTACCAGTTGGACGTAAGAAGGAATACTGATACAGCCTTTGGGCAGGCAGTGCTGCGGGCTGCAGTTTGAGACCCTCGGATTCCGGGGGCTCCCTTTTGAGTAAAATTTAAAATTATTTTTTTCTCAACTAAGTTGGATTTATTATGATTTAAGTATATCTCTAAATTAAATCCTTTTGTCTTGGGAAGATGTCTCCCTCCCCTCATTGTAAGCATTGCTTTGGGACATCCCACATAGTAATGAATATGCCGCTCTGTGTCCCGTGATGTACGAGAAAGAAAAAGGAATTTTTAATACAGCTTACCTGTAAAATCCTTTTCTTGGAGTACATCACAGGACACAGAGCTCCCACCCCTCTTATGGGGACCATTTTGGGAGGCATACTGCTTGCTACAAAACTGAGGTACTCCTCCTATGGGAGGGGGTTATATAGGGAGGGGCACTTCCTGTTTGAGATTGCCAGTGTCCATCACCTGAAGGTACTCCATATAACCCACATAGTAATGAATATGCCGCTCTGTGTCCCGTGATGTACTCCAAGAAAAGGATTTTACAGGTAAGCTGTATTAAAAATCCCTTTTTTTTGTTGTAACATGACAAAATGTGGAACATTTCAAGTGGTAAGAATACTTTTTTAAGGCACGGTATTACCCAGTTTTTGGCAAAATATAAAAGATGGGGTTCAGTTGCTCAAATAGAAACCAGACATGTCAAGTCTTAAATTTGCGTGCACCCGTGAAATCGTCAAAAAACTATGGTACCCAAAATTCCCCATAAGTGACATTTTAAAAGCTTTTACAGCTCATCATTTTAGCATTAACCTTGAATTATGGTCCTAGCATTATAGCACTCGCATAAACATTTGTGGCAGTACTTCACTTATGGTGCAGTGATGGTTTACATACACCACAGAGTGTAAAACCTTGTCTTATGTAAACATAGATGTGGCCAGGATAATTGTATCTTCTGGGCATAAACAAAATGCACATGCACACCAAAACAAACCCCTTGGGTCTTTTGATTTGGTTGGATAATTCTTTACCGTCCTTCCTGGTGAAAGAAAATATTGCTGCATTAGCAGCTGCAGACTCAAATTTTTCTGTTAAAACTATTAAAGTTTACTAAAAGTCATGATAATGGCCAGTGATTCCTGCAACAGCAGATAAGACTAAAGACGGCCATACATGGATCAAAATTCAAATGGTTTAGGCACTGGCTGATTTTCCAAACCAATCGTGGACAGGGAGGTTTTACAGAAGTTGACCTACTGATCCACTTCTGTACAACTGCCCTGTCACATTTTCCCTGCTTGATTAGTGCTGCAATGATGATCTGTGTTTTCTGATGTTGGGGAAGTCTCCCTGCTGTCAGAATACAATATCTTTTTTTTTTTTTTATCCAACAAAATTTTATTAGGTTTCTCAGAGGTACACGTCATACTTATTCCCCCTAACAGTGCGGGGAAAGACAGAGAGCAACCGATCAGTAGCTTACACATGCAGGTCAAAATACATCTAACCACAGGGCCATCCCACCCCCCTGTCTCCTCCACCTCCTCCCATTTGACCGAGCATGAAAACCATTTCTTACCCAACATTAATGCCCAGCAGTCTATCGGTCACTAAGTCCACCGGGGCCAATCCCAGCACATCCAGCCACCTTGCCCAAATCCTCTCGAATTTGTATGCATTACCCCTATGTTGGTATATCAACCTTTCCATTCTTAATACCGCTCCAATATTGGTAACCCATTCTGTTATGGTCGGGGGATTCTCATCCTTCCAGTGAACCATAATCAGCTTCCGCGCCTGGAACAGAACTCTATGTATAGCCTCTCTGACATCCTCCTCCCACTCATACTCCTCCAGAGCACCCAAGAGACAAGCCCTCGGGTCCTGTGGGAGAGAAACATCAAATACAGCGTTGATCTGAGCCACCACACTCGCCCAATACATGTGGAGCTTGGGACATCTCCACAGCATATGGATCAAGTCTCCGTGATCTCTTTTTCACCTCGTACAGGTAGGGTCAAGTAGTGCGTTTATCCGATGCAGCCTATGAGGAGTATAGTAGGTTCTCAAAACTATATACAACTGGGTGAGCCTTTGGGAAACATTCAATGAGCACCTACCCACTGCCTGTAATATCTCCTCCCACTGTTCTCCATCCAATTGGCCAACGTCCGCCTCCCATTTTTCCCTTATCCTCAGGGGATGCTGTTTCATCACAGACTGTAACAGAATGGCATAGCACTGGGAAATAAAGCCTTTTGACGTCTCAGCATCCCCCAGAAGCTCCAACACAGGGGCAGTCGACAAGTGCCACTCCAAGGAGCGACCCTGTGCGACCACAGCGTGAAGCAGCTGTATGTACAAATAATGCATCGACTGCGGAAGGCCAAATGCCTCCCTCAGATCAGTAAACGGGCGAAGTACTCCGTGGCGGAATATATGTTTCAAATGTGTAATCCCGTACCTCCTCCATCTAGCCCCCGACTGTAGCTTGGCCAGCTCAGTGTACGTTCCATTCTGCCATATAGGACTATATTTGGTATACCCGTCCGCATTCTGGATGTATTTAGCTTTGTTCCACACCTTCTGAATTAAGCTATATGTGGGATACTTTTTATGTGGTTTAGCAAAAGCCAAGCCTCGGGAATCTGGGTCCGACCCACCGTGTGAAGCAAAAGCCTCTGAGCCGAAGATTGGGCCACCAGAGCCCCCTCCCCCGCCGGTGGGAACATACCAATTAAGTGCTGTAGCTGGGCTGCTATATAGTACAACCAGGGGTTCGGCAATGCCAAGCCCCCGTCGTCCTTGGGCCGCTGGAGATGCTCCAATTTAATCCTAGGGGGCCTATCTTTCCATATGAGGCTGCGAAAAATACTGTTCACCGTGCGGACAATTTTCAGGGGTACGACCATAGGGGTATTGTGGAGAAAGTATAATAGTTGTGGCATAAGTATCATTTTTATTAAGTTCACCCTGCCTGCCATAGACAGGAGGAGAGCCTTCCAGGTTTTAATCTTGTCCCTGAACCTTAGTAATAGGGGGGAGATATTTAGATGGATAAAGTCCCGTGGCCTAGCTGTGATCTGAACTCCCAGATATTTAACAGAATACAATATCTTAGCAGGGAGGTTTTGTTTTTGTTTTGTTTTCCGCTCAACCTGTTGGTTGAAAAAAAATGGACTCCTCTATGGGATGCCTTAATCTTCAAGTGATTTGAGCTTGGTGCAGTACTGAGACCAGGTGGACTCCACCTAATCGTACACAGATACTTTTTGTTCCAACCATTCCTCTATTAAAAAAAAAAGTTTCACCTCTGCAAATATGTTATCTTACTAGAAAGAAAGACAGTAAAATCATGTCTGTCAGTATCATAAAAACATATTTGTGTTTATCCATTGTAGGCAAGGAGAGCCTTATCTACCTACTAACCTGAATGATCATATAACGCACTCTTTTTTGATATTCCCCACTAGAGGTCTGGAAAGCCGTGCACACAGTGAGCATTTTACTACATACTTTCGACTGCCAAAAGAAGAGACATTGAAAGAAGTACATGAATGTTTCTTATGGATACCGTTCAGCCACCTAAATACTGTGGGGAAGATATGTGTTTCCGAGAACTACATTTGCTTCGCTAGCCACGATGGCAGCCTTTATAGCACAATCATACCTTTACGAGAGGTAATATCAATTTTCAGAAATCTTTCTACAGTGATAAAATAAAAACTATAATGTATAAAACGGTCATTAATTATTTTTTTTTAAATCCTACATATGCAGGTAAGGTTTTTCCATTGGATACATATTTCATTTTTTTTTTCACTAAATGCAAGCCTTTTGAAACTCTTCATGACATCATGCTAGTAGCATTTTAATAATGCTTCTAAATGCTGTCATTTAAGAAGACTAATAAATGAACACAATCCTGTGGTAATGCCTGAGTGCTATTGATATATTCAAGGGTTTAAAGCAAACCTGTTGCAGTCTTGGGCAATATAAAATGAATGTGAATAATAATGCAATAGGAAACCTGCATTTCTAAAAAAATATAGTTGTATGTAAATCTCAACTTTTCTTGGGTAAAGAGGCTGCCCATAACAATAATTGACCAATTGAGCGGATTGGTGAGGGGGCAGGACTAAGTGTGGCTATTACAGGAAAAGTCAGGATTTGCATAACAGTAGAATTGAGCGAACCCGAACTGTAAAGTTCGGGTTTGGTACAGACTTTGGGTTTTTCCCGAACCCGAATAATTGGAAAAAGTTTGGGTCCGGGTTCGGAGTTCGGGAAAAAAAATGCGCGGAGGTCCCCGCAAATTCAATAACCAGACCCTTTAGGTCTGGTATGGATATTAAGGGGAACCCCGCCGTCAATTTAAAAAAAAAAAATGACATGCGGTTCCCCCTAAATATCCATAACCAGACCCATTATCCGAGCACGTTGACCTGGCCGGCTGCAGAAAAAAGGGGGGGACAGAGTGCGGCCCCCCCCTCTCCTGAACCGCACCAGGCCACATGCCCTCAACATTGGGAGGGTGCTTTGGGGTGCCCCCCAAAGCACCTCGTCCCCATGTTGATGGGGACAAGGGTCTCATCCCCACAACCCTTGCCCGGTGGTTGTGGGGGTATGCGGGCGGGAGACTTATCAGAATCTGGAAGACCCCTTTAACAAAGGGGACCCCCAGATCCTGCCCCCCCTGTGTGAAATGGTAATGGGGTACACTGTACCCCTACCATTTCACAAAGGAAGTGTAAATTCTTGTAAAAAAAAAAACACACACCGTAGAATAAAGTCCTTTATTAATAAAAAGAAAAAAACTCCAGCGGTGATAATCCACTCGTTCCCGGCTTCCTGCTCCAACGTTGTCCTGATCGAGCGACGGGTGCGGGTGATCTCCAGCGGTGAGAAGATCCATCCATCCAGAGAGCAGCATTGCCGACCTCCTCTCACTGCTGGACACAGCCCAGCGAATGACGCGCTGAAGCTGTGACATTACTTATATAGGGGAGGCAGGGCCACCCGTCACGTGACCCTGCACCCTCTGACGTACCCTCTGCTAC
Source organism: Rana temporaria (assembly GCF_905171775.1). NCBI lineage: Eukaryota > Metazoa > Chordata > Amphibia > Anura > Ranidae > Rana > Rana temporaria. Next base: position 83,463,903 of record NC_053497.1, on the reverse strand, counting down.
GTCACTGGGGAAGCCCAGGAAGAGGGAGACTTTATTCTACATTGTGTTTTTTTTTTTTTTTACAATAATTTACACTTCCTTCGTGAAATGGTAGGGGTACAGTGTACCCCATTACCATTTCACACAGGGGGGGGGTCAGGATCTGGGGGTCCCCTTTGTTTAAGGGGTCTTCCAGATTCTGATAAGCCTCCCGCCCGCATACCCCCACAACCACCGGGCAAGGGTTGTGGGGATGAAACCCTTGTCCCCATCAACATGGGGACAAGGTGATTTGGGGGGCACCCCAAAGCACCCTCCCAATGTTGAGGGCATGTGGCCTGGTGCGGTTCAGGAGAGGGGGGGTGCACTCTGTCCCCCCCTCTTTTCTGCGGCCGGCCAGGTCAACGTGCTCGGATAACGGGTCTGGTTATGGATATTTAGGGGGAACCGCACGTCGTCTTTTTTTTTTTAAATTGATGGCAGGGTTCCCCTTAATATCCATAACCAGACCTGAAGGGTCTGGTTATGGATATTTAGGGGGAACCGCACGTCGTTTTTTTTTTTTGAATTGACGGCGGGGTTCCCCATAATATCCATACCAGATCTAAAGGGTCTGGTTATTGAATTTACGGGGACCTCCGCACATTTTTTTTCTAAAAGTCCGTGTCTCATTGACTACAATGGGGTTTGGAGTTCGGGTTCGGGTTCCTGAACCCAAACTTTTTTTTTTTTAAAGTTCGGGTTCGGACCCGAACATCCAGGTGTCCGCTCAACTCTACATACCAGTTCAGTTGCCCATATCTGATGTACTGATTTTTTCTATATGCTTTTTCTCTGTCTGACAGTAACTTCATTGTTTTTATTACCCAGGTTTATGACTGATTTACATAAGCTTTTTACACAGCCACTATGGCTTGTTTACATCAAATCTAAACTGCTTATGACTATATAAGGTGTATATCAAGTGGGTTCTAAAGCTGGCCATATATTACTAGACTTTTTTTTTTTTTATACAGCTTGCTGGTTAAACAAAAGAAATAAGACTCCACCATCCACACAAACAACATGGATGGATAAATCCCCTCTGTCTGGCTATTGTATTCTGACAGCTGCTAATGCTGGCTGTCAGAATGCCCCAACAGTGCCTGCAGCTGTTTTTGGTCCGCTTTCTTTGACAAAAGTCGATTGAGTATTTGACTTTTGTTGAGCCGGCAGGGTCACCCACTATTAGAATTTCAACCAATTCTTTTGATTTGGCCAACATTCAAACGTATGTGCAGCTCTAGAGTGGATTTCCCTTATCTCCCCAATGAAGTAACTTGTCTGGGGTTTTTGCCATTACTTTAAACTAAAAGGCTTTAAGTACATTTAAAGTTTTGTGCCATTGTGCTGTCTTATTGTTTATCTTGATTGTTTTACGTTAAAGATTGCACTTATATTTGCAGATTATTGGATTAGAAAAGTCTGATGTGATATCAAGGGGCATTACCATTAGCACAAAAGGGAAGAACATATTTCGGTTCACTGATGTTCGAGACTTTGAATCCTTGGTGTTAAGATTGAGATCCAGATGTGCGATAACAAGTCCCCAGCACACAATTTACACAGAGGTAAGCTTAAAAAAATAAAATACAACTCGCACTATTTTTGTTCTAAGAAGCATTAATTAAGTGTTGGTATTGTAATAAATAATGATGTATGAAGATAGTGTGTTGTTAAAAAGTAGATGGAACGCACTAACCAGAAGATTGGGGCTGGTAAAACTAATTATGATCTTAACACTTGTTCAGGGTGGCAACTGTACAAACGTTTTGCACATGGTGCATGGTTTCCCTTGAGTAAAAGATTTTGAAACCTCATTCTCTGTCAGTCCCAGTCATTAGTTCTTGCAAAAAATACTTTATTACTGGACACCCAGAACAATTTCAGGCAGCAAGTAAAACAATATTTTACTAATGCTAACGCAGCAACCTTGCTGGAAAGTTCAGGTCGCCTGTTCAAACTTCCAATGCAAGTTTTGATTCTGATTGGTGGCTGTGAGAAACTTTTTACTTCTTCCATGGACCACCTAGGAAGAAAGAAAGTTACCGCTCCAGGTGGATTGTGTTAGGATGATCAGTATGGTCTCAGGAAATCAAGGGTGCTGGCAATGCACAAGGCAACAAATGGAAAAAGAGAATATGGACAGCCGCACTCCAAAAAACCTTGATGGTTGTCTTTTTAAAAAGAAGGAAAAATGCACTACAAGTCACAGCACACTACACAAAGTAAAACAGCTGACCCGTTTCGCACTATAAATTAGTGCTTAATCATAGCTGACTAGTTTTCTTTTTCCATTTATGGACCACCTAGGCTCTGAAGAAAGGGGCAAGCCCCAGAAACACTTTAGCCGTCCAGACGTTTGAGGTATCATTTGATCCTCCTTGTTATCAAGTTTTACTATCGGGTGCCATGAGATCCAGCTTAACTGTCTGAAAAGCGCTTACCTAAGCTCCTTTTGTGAGTAGGATCATTGCTTTTATTCTATTTTTAATAAAACTTTTAAGTGGTAATGCACTAGGTCGGTGCACCCTCCTTTTTTCTTTCTTTCTTTCTCTAGGAACTTCTTAGAGCCATCATTTTTTTTATACCTCACCAGGAGGTGTGTTCCAGGATCAGACAAAAAGGATGGATTAGTGCAGTATAGCAATGTTTCGTAAAAAAAAAAAAAAAAAAAACTGAACTAGGAACTAGTGTGTGTTTCAAGGCTGAATATTTTCAGTGTAGTTTTAATGCCACCTTCATCTGAGAGGGCAGTGTTTTTAGTAGCACATTGTTATAGTACTGAATGTATTTTTGTAGCATGTAGAACTTGCTTGACTGTGACTCAATGACACATGGTATGTTTTATGATTGTTTCAATATAAGTATATATACAGTGTCATTTTTCAGACTAGCTACAGCCACAATGCAGCAGAGTTCCCAGAAGAGCATCCAATGGTGGGTCCAAAAGGCACCAGCAAGACTGTGAGCACAGAAGCGTTAATGACTGTGTTTCATCCTCAGGATGCAGAGAACCTTGATCCAATAATGGTATGGAAACATTTACATTACCTGTTTTTCTCACCAATATTGTACAACATTACTTGGCCTCTTCTTTACCAGTAAATTGGTTGCATACGATGGAGTATATTCACAGGGTTTGTAGCATGATTACCGTAAAACAACTTTTATAGATATCACTGCTAGTTAGGGATGACAAAACTAGACCTGCTATGAATATCCATTTTTTTTTTTAAAGGATATTTGACTTTCCACTTGCAACAAATGTTACATGGTCTGAAAAGTATTCTTTTGAACACTGGCCGTATAAGATGTCTACCTGCAGATTTTCTATTTATTTCTTTACACCCATGGCCAGTTATTTATGCATTTGTTTTTGGAATTATAGAAAATATTTGACTATATGCTAATATTCACATATTTTTGTCTAGACTCTGTACTTGAAATCACTATGTGTATGCAAAAAATTATAGTTTGGGATTCTTCTTTCAGAAATATTAGTGATATGGATGCTGCTCAGAAACTGAATCAAAAATAATGTATATAATTATATATTTTTTTGCAGCTAAAAGAAAAAATGAAGGAGCAGTCTTGGAATATTCTGTTCTCAGAATGTGGTCGTGGCATTAGCATGTTTCGTACAAAAAGAACTAGAAATCTAGTTGTTAGGGGGATTCCTGAAACTTTGAGAGGAGAACTTTGGTTACTTTTCTCAGGTAAAGTTTACCTTTTAAATGTCACTTTAATGTGTTAGCTGTTTAGAACTATACATGATTTTATTAATATTGCTTAATTTTTTGCTGAAAATTGTGAAAATGTATGTAATTAACTTGTAATTACCATAGATATTCTTTTAATGAGAATTATTGCATGTGCAATACATTAGATGTGAAAGAGCCTTTCTTTATCATACATCATGGGACACAGAGCAGCCATAGTAATTACTATGTGGGTTATAGGCCACCTTCAGGTGATTGGACACTGGCATAATTAAAGACAGGAAGTTCCCCTCTATATAACCCCTCCCATACAGGAAGTACCTCAGTTTTTTTTGGCCAGTGTCTAAGGTGTTGGTCACGGTTAAGAAGTGCTAAGAGAGCTCCACAGAATCAGTGGGGCCATGCAGTCTTACTCTCCTGCTGGTGCATATGCATAGAATTCTGTGGCATTGGTCAGCTGAGTTACCATGCAAGAAGCTATTGGTTGGTTTCCCGTTTTCATGGGGAACGGTAGTTCGAGGATGATTTGATTAAATATATCCCAAAAATTTCAGGTAGTAAGCGTACCCTTCTGCCAGTTAAGAAAAGGAGTAGACGTCCTTCCTTCAAATGTTCTGCCTCTCCAACGTCAGGGCCGACAGCCTCTAGGCAGTCACGACAGCCTCCGCCGTCAGGCTCAAGAGCTAAGCCTTAAATGGGTTGTAAAGGTAAAACATTTTTTCCCTAAATAGCTTCCTTTACCTTAGTTCAGTCCTCCTTCACTTACCTCATCCTTCGATTTTGCTTTTAAATGTCCTTATTTCTTCTGAGAAATCCTCATTTCCTGTTCTTCTGCCTGTAAATCCACACAGTAATGCAAGGCTTTCTCCCTGGTGTGGAGTGTCCTGCTCGCCCCCTCCCTTGAGGAGGGAGGGGGCGAGCAGGAGAGTCGGGACGCTCTCTACATTTACAGATAGAGAAAGGAGCTGTGTGTTAGTGGGCGTCCTGACTCTCCTGCTTGCCCCCTCCCCCCTCAAGGGAGGGGGCGAGCACGACACTCCACACCAGGGAGAAAGCCTTGCATTACTGTGTGGAGTCAGACAGAAGAACAGGAAGTGAGGATTTCTCAGAAGAAATAAGGACATTTAAAAGCAAAATCGAAGGATGAGGTAAGTGAAGGAGGACTGCACTAAGGTAAAGGAAGCTTTTTAGGGAATTTTTTTTTACCTTTACAACCCCTTTAAGGCCAAGCCCAAGGACAGAAGAAGCCCTGGGGGCAGAAGTCTGCAAAGCAGAATCCCAAGGCCTCCCTGTGAAGAGGCTTCCCACACGATCGAGTGGGGGGAAGGCTCCTGCAACATGCAGGGGCTTGGCAGGGAGAGATTCAGGACAATTGGGTAATTTCCACAGTATCTCTGGGGTAACAAAACTAGAGCTGCGAGAGTTTCCACCATTTTGCTTTCTAAGATCAAACGTTCCCAAGGACCCAGTGAAAGGAGGATCTTTAATCCAGGCACTGGACCGATTTGATGTCTCAGGGTTTTCAGAAGAGCAGGGCATGGGGTTTATTATAATCTCTTCATGGCACCTAGATGGAATGGAGATGTCAAACCCATTCTAGATCTCAGAGACCTCAATCAGGTCCTAAACATCAGCTCTTTTCGCATGGAATCAATCCGGTCAGTAGTATCCACCCTGCGGGGAGGAGAACTTCTAGCATCAGTTGACATTACAGATGCATCTCTACATGTGCCAATTTTCCCAGTTCACCAGAGGTTCCTGCAATTCGCAGTAGAACAGCGCCACTTTCAGTTTGTGGTTTTGCCCTTCGGATTGGCTACTGTGCCCCGAGTATTTACAAGGGTCTTGGCCCTGCTTCTGGCAGGTCTAAGGGCCAGGGGCATATCGGTAATGGCATACCTAGATGACCTATTGGTTTTAGATCAATTCATGGCACAGTTAAACCAGAGTGTCACCAGTACAGTCGAGTATCTGGAACGCCTAGGTTGGATTCTCATCCTAGAGAAATCAGCCTTGCAAACAGTAAGGAGGCTGCAGTATTTGGGTCTGGTTATAGACACAGCCCAAAAAAGAGTGTTCTTGCCTCACACAAAGATCAGTGCCATAAAAGAGCTGGTTCATGTAGTCAGGGCAAAGAAGAGCCCTTCCTTTCGCCTTTGCATGATGTTGCTAGGGAAAATTGTGGCTTCATTCAAAGCTGTTCCCTGTGCCCAGTCAAGACTGTTACCGAACAGTATCCTGTCTGCCTGGAACAAGAAGATCCAGGCCTTGGATTACCCTATGAACCTGGTTCCAAGGGTACGCCAGAGCCTCAGATGGTGGTTGATAACCCAGAACCTGCAGAAGGGGAAATCCTTCTTACCAGAAGCTAGTGACGACGGATGCCAGCCTCTTGGGCTGGGAAGCAGTCCTAGAAAGAACCACTATCCAAGGGAAGTGGTCAGAATCTGAGAAGAGCTGGCCCATCAACATTCTAGGCATTCGGGCAGCATGTCTGGCTCTAGGGGCCTGGACGTTCAAATTACGGAAATGTCCTGTCAGGATTTAATCCGACAACGCCACAGCAGCCTACATCGATCACCAGGATGGCACCAGAAGTCGTACAGCCCAGAGGTGAACCATATTCTGGCCTGGGCAGAATAGCATTTTCTTTGCCTATCTGCAGTCTTCATTCCGGGAGTAGAGAATTGGCAGGTGGATTTCTTGAGCCGCCGACAATTCCTCCCGGGAGAATGATCTCTGCATCCTGACATTTTTTAGACCATCTGCCAGAGATGGGGCACCCCAGACTTAGATCTATTGTCCAAGTTCAACAAGAAGTTGGAAAGCTTTGTGTCAAGGACAATGATTTACTTGCATACAGGACAGATGCGTTAGTGACCCTGTGGGATCAGTTTTCACTGATCTATGAATTTCCCCCCAGTGCCGCCACTACCACGGCTCCTACACAGGATCAAGGGGGATCGGATGCCGGTAATCTTGGTAGTCATTTCTCCGGGTGGGACGTCAGCGTCATATGACGCGGACGCACGTGGGCGGATACTGTGATGGGTAGTGTGCGTCACCGCGGTGGGGCCCAGAGTATGCGTCATCACGGCGGGACGCGCGCTCCACACACTAGGTGTTCCATTCACAGTATGGGCAATCTTGCCCACTAACTACAATAGAACTACCAGCCTATGGCGCAGCTGATCAATATGGGAGGAGCCACATGGTCAGGTGACCGGCCGCCCCACAACAGAGCGCTGGGGGCTCTGGATGGTCTGTTATTGGCCATAAGTGTGACACAGTGCAGCTCCTCCCTAGGGATGGCAAACAGATCCATCCTAGTTTGATATCAAGGGACATGGAGCAGAGGATCATGGCAATAGGCAAGCCCTGGCATATGATAGGATGGCTACTGATGAGCATGCTTCCCAATTTCTTTTCAAACAGATAGAAAATCCTTATAGCGGAATGTGAGTAAATCTTTTTAATTTTTTTATTTCACATTTACATAACACTGACTCCTTAGCCATAAGGATTGGATGGGAGGATGTAGTCAGAAAATCTTTTTACCCATATCAGTACTAATTTTATCCCTCATCCAAGATGGCCACCACAGCTTCCGAGATGCTGGGAGCTCAGATGGGGGCGGTACCGTTTGTGTATAAGAGATATAAATAGTGGTGAGTCAGCATGCCGCTCGTGCCCTAGGACTAAGTCAATTGTGACGAAACGGCGTAGGGTAGCGGCGTGCTGACGTCATCACTACATACAGTGTCCCGGAGTGAAGGGGCTGTGTTAGCCGGCCGGCTACATATTTCACATGCAAATTTTTATCTATTTATTGTAAGTGCGATTTTAAACCCTTTTTTATATTAAATTGTTTTACTGGATTATGCTATATCAGCCTTCTTTCCTTCCTCACCTTGGTTCTAATCACTATTGATCATCTGTGAACGGTGGGAGATCTATTGGATACATGATATCTTGCTGCATAGACCCCTAGGCTGGGTAGAAAAGCCACACGCCAACAGAAGATCTCTGGTTTGGATCTTCCCCTTCGGTAAGAGGCAGTTTGTTTAGAAGGTGGAGGATTTCCTTTCCATCTCTTCACTGTTCTATGGTTCCTTTTGGTTTGATGTCACCATTGTATCTGAAGGAGAACAGTATTTTCAGCCACCAGACCACCATCTGATGGGCCCTTTGTTTGAATATAAGACATTGATTGATTTTTTTCATCTTTTTTCACTGGGACTCATTAAAATATATTGTGAATAGGGCAACCTATTCATTTCTAGTGATTTCAATCTAAACAATATCACGTATGCTAGTTGATTTCATTCTAGAACCATCACGTTATTTGCGTGGCTTACTTTTGCTTTATTATGGTGATCTTGGTAGCCCCGGTGTGGCCCAGAGGATCCTGGTATGCAGAGATTGTAAGGATGGCAGTAGGGGTCCCATGGACGCTTCCATCTCATCCAGACCTGCTTGCGCAGGGGCCGGTATTCCATCCTGCCTTACAAATGCTAAATTTGACGGTTTGGCTATATAGGCCCACATTCTAAGGAGTTGGGGGCTTTCAGGTTCAGTGTTAACTACCCTGATTAATGCAAGAAAGCCGGTCTCTAGGACCATTTATTATAGGATCTGGAAGGCCTATGTTTCCTGGTGTAAAGCCAAAAGATGGCATCCTCGGGAGTATGCCATAAGAAGAATTATGACTTTCCTACAATTAGGAGTAGAAATTAAGCTAGCCTTGAGTACAATCAAGGGTCAGATCGGCTTTATCTGTATTTTTCCAAAGGCCGCTTGCTTCACATTCTCTGGTCCAGGCTTTAGGAGTAACGCGTATAAATCCGCCAGTTAGGTCACCCTTGTGCCTGTGGGATCTGAATCTAGTGTTGTCCGCTTTACAAGGACAGCCTTTTGAGCCGATGCACCATATTCCCTTGATCCTTTTGACAAGGAAATTGGTGTTCTTGGTTGCAGTAAAACCTCAGCAAGAAGAGTTTCAGAGTTTGTAGCTTTCTCTTGTATAGAGCCATACTTGATTATTCAAAAGGATAGGGTGGTCTTGCGGCTCACCCAACCTTTTGCCTGACATAGTTTTAAGTTTTCATCTGAATTAAGATTTTTCCCTACCTTCCCTTTTTCCAGAACCACGTTCTGCAGAGGAGAAATTGTTGCACTCTCTAGATGTAGTGAGAGCGGTTAAAGGGGTTGTAAAGGTTCAAATATAAAAAAAAAATAACAAACATGTCATACCTCCACTGTGCAGCTCGTTTTGCACAGAGTGGCCCCGATCCTGGTCATCTGGGGTCCCTCGGCGTCTGTCTCGGCTCCTCCCTGCAAGAGCTAACCCCCTTCATGTGAAGCACTCTCCGAAGGGGGTTAGCTTGCGTGCGTGATCCCGTGATACAGCCGGCGACTATAGCCGCCGGCTGTATCACTCGGTCTGCCCCCCCCCCCCAGCCTGTCGCATCATTGAATAGATTAACAGCAGCGGGAGCCAATGGCTGCTCTACTATCAATCTCCAATGAAGAGCCAAGAACAGGCTGAAGAGAGGGGAGGGCCCCAGGAATGGGCAGGCAGCTTCAAAATTAACTATTTCAATGTGGATTCTTCAGGTATGGTTTGAAAAGAAAGGTTCTGACTTTTCAAGTTACTACCAGGGCAGTAAGTGCTTCATGGGCAGTGCATCACCAAACCTCTGACTCAGATTTTTAAGGCCGCAACTTGGTCGTCAGTGCAGACATTCACTCGATTCTATCAAGTGGATGTAAGACGTCTGTGTCCTGTGATGTACGATAAATAATATAGGATATTTATAACAGCTTACCTGTAAAATCCTTTTCTTGGAGTACATCACGGGACACAGAGGTCCCGCCCCTCTTAATGGGATACATATATTGCTTTGCTACAAAACTGAGGTACTTCCTGAATGGGAGGGGTTCATAGATAATTCAAGTTCAAGCTATTGCCCCACCAGAGTGTCACAGGTAGGGTTTTCAAACTTCTTGTTAAAAGCGAAGAATCCCTTGAAGCTTTTTTTTTGTTTTGAAACATACTGTAAATATGAGAGCTAATTGGAAATAATTGAAATCTTGAAAAACAATCAGTGAATGCATTAGTATTGATAAGTGGTGATTTTGAAAAAATGCACCCTTACTCCAATACTTTATCTATGAATAATAACCAATATTTATAATTTTGTTCTATTTATTCTCAGCGATCATCAAAAAAAATAAAAACAATAAAACAGCAACAGTCCATATAATCATGAATGTAATAGTCCCATATAACTTGTGATATATATCACTCCCAAGTAAGTGCTGCAAAGACTTGCAAGCAGAAACACCTCCACCCTGGTGAAACCCTTATGAACAAGCTCTTACCTCTATATTGACCCCATAACAAGGTCAATAAGAGCGTCTTTCCTTCTTAAAAGAGATATTTACTGCATCTGGGCACCACAAACCAAAAACACTACTTGAATACATTTTTAATATTTAAAGAAAATTCCCCCATTCATCCATGTTTCTATGCTTTGAAAAACAACCCCTTAGCATTTTTAGTCATGGCCATCTTGAGTAAGGGAAAATAATTAATGTTGCTTTTTCTTCCTGAAATCCATCTGCCCTTAGCTCAAGCATGCATGCAGGAGAGTGTGCTTAGCTGAGAAAACCCCTCTTCCTCTCCTCCCCTCCTGAAGACTCCTGGGATATATGCAGTGACGATCCTGACCTCCCTGGGCCCCTAAGCAAAATGACATGGCAGATTAAAAATGAGAAGCGGGGGGCGCTGATGACAGTGACATGTCACATTAAAGAAAGTTGAGAAGCGGGTGTTCTGCTGTCGGAAGCGGGTGTTCTGCTGTCGGAAATTACATCTTACATTAAATTGGGGTGCTGACTTCTTACCTCTTCTCCCATGCAGCCAGCGAGTTGAGAAGTGGGGTGAGGGGGCGAAAATTACTTCTCACCAGGCGGGGCCTCTAGTAATTTGGGGGGCCCTTCGCAGCTTTGCGGGGCCCTAAGCGCCTTGCATAGTGAGCCTATAGGGCGGATCGGCCCTGGATATTTTATATATTTTCCTGCCTATTTACTAACGATAGCAGCATGAGGAGTAAAGATAATCAATGTTGAATTGGAGAGTAAAGTTCCACTCAATCAGCCGGATTCTAACTCTTGGAGAACCACAGAAGCTAAATTTTGTGCCTATCGCCACATCAGTAATTTGTCTAAAGAATTGCCCCCCTCCCCCAAACCAAAAGTAATTGTAATCTAATCCAAACCAATTATTATCACACTGTGCGCAGATAATCACATACACAAGATTCTCAGTATTAATTCTACCTATCGTATAGCTGCTTCCACCTTGTGCACTGAAAGCTGTGTTAATATTACTTATTGGCAGGTGCAGTTAATGACATGGCAGATAACCCAGGCTACTACCCAGAAATTGTGGAGAAGTCTCTTGGCACATGCACTTTGGCAACTGATGAAATTGAGCGAGACTTGCGTAGATCACTTCCAGAACATCCAGCGTTTCAAAGTGACACAGGCATCTCTGCATTGAGAAGAGTGCTGACAGCATATGCATACAGAAACCCCAAAATTGGATATTGTCAGGTTAGCTTATTTTCCCTTATATTCTCTTGAGTTGTGTAAAAGGGACATTTTATTGCAGAAGTATTGTTTGTGTTTCTCTTTAAGGCTAATTTACTATGTGCTATGAAGCTCATTTGTTTGTGTGCTAATTCTGTATATGTCTGCCAACAAGTACTAAAGTCTCCAGTTTTAAAGCGGTGGTTCACCCTCCTTCACATCATTAGACCATTACATTCGGCATCGTAGCGCGAGCTACGGTATGCCGGTCTTAAATTTTTAATCCCCGTACTCACTGTGCTATCGCTCATTGAAGAATCCGACTCCCGCGGGGAATGGGCGTGCCTATGGAGAGGGAGGATGATTGACGGCCGGCTCTGGCACGTCACGCTCCCCGAAGACAGCCGGAGTAGGTCTCGGTTCTTCACGGCGCCTGCGCACAGGCTATGCGCAGGCGCCGTGAATAGCCAAGCCTATTTCGGCTATTTCCGGAGAAGCGTGACGTGCCAGGGCCGGCCGTCAATCACCTTCTCTCACCATAGGAACGCCCATTCCCCGGAATCTTCAATGAGCCATAGCACAGTGAGTACGGGGATAAAAAATGTAAGACCGGCATACCGTAGCTCGCGCTACGATGCCGAATGTAATGGTCTAATAAAAAAAAACATTTTTTTTTTTTTTAACAGGGTGAACCCCCGCTTTAAGGTGTGTTGTTTCTTATGAATTGTTTATAAAGTGGAGGCGGAAGGTGCAGGAACATGGCATGTACTTGTATTTTATTTCTAGTGCTCTTCAAAAAATCATTGCAGATACACACACGTTTTGGCTGCACTGCTGTTTTAAATGAAATGGCTAGCCATTTTAATGTTCAATTCTTGGCTGATTTATGCCTAGTGTCATTCAACCCATTTCCTGTGAGCACAGAGAGTCAAGGACCCACTCTGGACTTAACAGGCAAATGTTGCAGAGAGCAGCACCATCAATGCATTGCACTAATTTCTGCAGCATTTAGGATTCGGCCACTCCAGGAGCAAGAAGAGTGAAGAGGACTTGTGATGTCACCAGACACTCTAGAAATAGGGTAAGTATATTACATTTTTTATAAGGATACAGGTGCTCTAAAGGGGTGGGAAACTAAAAAGATAACATGTACAATTACTTATACTTCTTTTATGTAAAAATATATACCGTATATACTCAAGTATAAGCCGAGTTTTTCAGCACATTTTTTTGTGCTGAAAATGCCCCCCTCGGCTTATACACGAGTCACCTTTTTGCGCCTGATCTCCCAGACTTTGGGGACCCCGGTACTGGCCAGCCGTAGGTCCCATGGACTCCAAACTTTGCACACACGTAGCCCCACTCTTCCTCTACAAGTGTGCAAAGTTTGTTGACCAGGGAACCTACGGCCGGGAAGCACCAATTTTTCAAACCCGGGCACCACTTCCATAGACTCCCATGTTAAACTTCAGTCTAGTCATGGGCACAGTGAGGCATGGGCACAGTGAGGCATGAACATGGACACAGTGAGGCATGCAGATGGACACCCTAGGCTTATACTCGACTCAATAGGTTTTCCCATTTTTTGGTGGTAAAATTAGGTGCCTCGGCTTATATTTGGGTGGGCTTATACTCAAGTAAATACGGTATATTATTTGTAAATTTTAGTCAATATATGTTTGGATTTAAAAAGAAATCTTATTTTCTTTCTCGTACATCACGGGACACAGAGCGGCATATTCATTACTATGTGGGTTATATGGAGTACCTTCAGGTGATGGACACTGGCAATCTCAAACAGGAAGTGCCCCTCCCTATATAACCCCCTCCCATAGGAGGAGTACCTCAGTTTTTTCGCCAGTGTCTTAGGTGTTGGTCACGGAATAGCTTGCCTCCATATCCTTAGGATTTTGGCAGGCTAACCGGATCTGTCCAGAGTGCCTCAGTGCCGAAGTGGACAGTACCCGGGCCCCAAAATCCGTGGGGTTTCGCCTATAAGGCCCTCTCTGGAGGGCTGGACCCTGGGCCCAGGACTTGGAGCTTTTTTTTCCAAAGCCAAAAGTACCCTGTTTGCCGGGGTGCTATATAGGTCCAGGACAGCGGTTCCTTCCAGGACCCCAGTGCCTGATGGTCTACTACACTACCCACGGAGATGGGAGAAGATTGGACTGTGTTTGCTTGCAAACGTCCTGCGGCATGGAGCAGGTAAGTGGGGAGCCTGCGGAACTTGGTTCGACAGCGGGCTCCCCAGGGGTGATCAAAAAAGGGGGGTAGCCTGAGTATGCTCTGCATGGGCACCTTGGTCACTATGTCTGTGTGTAGACAGGATGATCTGATTTCCCCCCCCCCCATCTCTGGTTCCCCTGTCCAAGTGAATCCTTTGCTGGCTACCTGCTGCCCTGCTGGTCAGATAGGGTCGTTTTTGCAGACCTATTCTGGACTAAAAAACTTTAGTTGAGTCCTGAGAGTCTCTGTTGTGTCCTACCTGTCAGGGGGTTCAAATTTGCCGCCCTGCAGCCGTCGGCACGATCCTCTCTCCCTGCTTCTGTGGGCCGCCTGGGGCGCGTCTCATGTGTCTCTCTCCCCTGACAGGCGCGCGCGCGCGTGCGCGCCAAAATAGAAAGTTTTTCGCGCCGTCCGGGAGGGGGGGGGGGCGGTATAGCGCGCAGGAAGAGGCGTGCCTTCGCCTCTGTTAAAGAACAGACAGGCTACGTTCTGGCTCAGTCTGAGCTGACCTGGAGGAGAGAGGACGCAGAGCGGCACTCCGGTGACCCCCGGTGGCAAGAAAGGGGTAGTACATCCTAGGCTTGGCCTATTTTTTTCTATTAAGCCAAAAAATTCCCCTTTGCAGCAGGTTGGAGGCTGGCAAAGAGATTTGATGGGGCCGTATGTTGTAAAAAAAAAAAAAAAAAAAAAAAAGGATATCATATTGAAAAAAAAAAAAAGATATCATATTGAAAAAAAAAAAGGGGATTTTTATTTTTTCCTTTATTTTGATAAACATACCCGGCCTCACCAGGGGTTTTTGGACACTAGTAATCCTGCTGTTCCCTAAACCTCTTAACTATTCCTAGCTGCAAACAGTCAGTTGTTGCATGCAGGGGTACCTCGTTATTGTACCATGGCTCCCAAAGGCTCAGGATCAAGGGGGACAAAAAATGCCAAAAAACAAAAGGGCTCCCCCTCGGATTCTGAGGATACGAGTCAGGCTATGCCAGTACTCTCCCCACCTATTAACCAAGTTGTGGCCGCCTTGGTTGAGCCAGTAGGGGGGTCTGGTGCGGCGGCTGGCCCAGATCCACCCAACCCTGTGTTTGTCACAGAGGAAATGCTAGCTGCCTCTTTAGGAGGGCTAGAGAAAAGATTGGCGGCTATGTTCGTTAAGTCTTTACCAGGCAAGAAACGGACTAGATCCCAAGCGGAGAGTCTGTGGGTCCAGTCTTTGACAGACATGGTTCACTCAGCATTTAAGTTGCCTTTACCGGAGCTCCGGGGTCCGGCAGTTTCCTCTTTGGGCTCCTTAAAGGCGCCCTTGAACAACGCAGTTTTTCCGGTCCATCCTCTATTGGAGGAATTAATTTTCCAAGATTGGGTACGACCAGACAGAATTTTTCTGCCGCCTAAAAAATGTTATGTTATCTACCCGTTGGAAGAGAAGTTTGCCAAAAGATGGGCGCTCCCAGCTGTGGATGCTGCCATCTCTTGTGTGAATAAATCACTAACTTGCCCGGTAGAAAACATACAAATGTTTAAAGACCCGGTTGATAAACGTTTGGAAACTCTTTTAAAAGCTTCCTTTGCTACGGCAGGGGCAGTGGTACAGCCAGCAGTTGCTGCTATTGGAGTCTGTCAAGCTTTAAAAGACCAGACTAAACAGATGCTTAAGGACATCCCTGCCCAGCAGGCAGAGGAGCTATCTGATATACCCAGAGCTCTATGCTTTGCGGTGGATGCTATAAAAGACTCTATTCAGCAGGCGTCTCGTTTATCACTATTTTTAGTGCATATGAGAAGACTCTTATGGTTAAAGAACTGGGCGGCCGAGCCCCCATGCAAAAGGCTTCTGGCAGGTTTTCCCTTCCATGGAGGACGACTCTTCGGAGAAGATCTGGATAAATACATTCAGACTATTTCGAGTGGTAAGAGTACGCTTTTACCAGTCAAAAAGAAGTTTCGGGGGCCTACGTTTAAAAGGCAGCTTTCTCCGGCTCCGGGGCCCTCAAATTCCAGGCAGTACCGACGGCCTCCTGTACGATCAAACTTTAACAGCAAATCGCAGGGACAGGCCTCTGGCGGCAAGAAGCCTTGGTATCGCAAACCAGCTAAGCCAGCCCCTAAGTCTGCCTTATGAAGGGGCGCCCCCACCCATGAGGGTGGGGGGAAGGCTTCACCTCTTTGCAGAGGTTTGGGAAGCCAACATCCCCGACGAATGGGTCCGGTCTACTGTGGCCGCAGGTTACAGACTAGAGTTTCTAAAAATCCCTCCTCATTACCAGGAGTCAAGAGTACCAGGCGACCCTGTGAAAAAAGCCGCATTGATAGCGGCATTGAATCATCTGCTATGCCAGAAGGTGATAGTAGAAGTACCAGTCCGGGAACAGGGATTGGGGTTCTACTCCAACCTGTTTATCATCCCAAAGCCCAACGGCGATGTCAGGCCAATTTTGGACTTAAAGGGAGTAAATGCGTACCTAAAGGTCCGCTCATTCCGGATGGAAACTATTCAGTCAGCTGTCGCCGTGCTCCAGAAGGACGACTTCATGGCGTCCATAGACATAAAGGATGCTTACCTTCATGTGCCAATTTTTCAGCCACATCAAGTATTTCTACGCTTCTCGGTGGCTCAACGTCATTTCCAATTTGTGTCGCTCCCCTTCGGGTTGGCTACGGCCCCCCGGGTATTCACGAAGGTCCTAGCTCCAATCCTAGCCAATCTAAGGACCCAAGGGGTCACGGTCCTGGCTTACCTGGACGACCTCTTGGTCGTAGACCACTCCTCTCCTGGCCTGGAGCGAGCAGTGGCCCTCACAGTTCAGTACCTCGAAAGGTTCGGCTGGGTCCTAAATCGAGACAAGTCAGCATTCCTGCCCACAAGGCAGCTGGAATACCTCCGTATGAGATTGAATACAGAACAACAGAAGGTGTTTCTGCCCTTATTAAAGGTCAAGGCCATCAAGGAGCTAATACAAATAGTTCTAAGCAAGAGAAGGCCAACTGTTCGCCTATGTATGCGGCTACTAGGCAAGATGGTGGCCACATTCGAGGCGGTTCCATACGCTCAAAGCCACACTCGCATCCTGCAGGCAGCCATCCTGTCAGCATGGAGCAAGAGGCCTCAGGCCTTAGATATTCCTTTGCCACTCTCACCAAGGGTGCGACAAAGTCTATCTTGGTGGTTAAACCCTCAGAATCTCCTGAAGGGAAAGACTTTCAGTCCTGTGACCTGGAAGATAGTAACCACAGACGCCAGCCTGATGGGCTGGGGAGCAATTTTGGATGGTTGCACTCGCCAGGGCACTTGGGCAGCGGCAGAGAAGCAGTTGCCCATCAATATCTTGGAGCTCAGAGCTGCTCGACTGGCCCTCAGGGCTTGGACGTCCAAACTACAGGGGTTCCCGGTGAGAATACAATCGGACAATGCCACGGCGGTGGCGTATATAAATCACCAAGGGGGAACCAAGAGTCTAGCCGCTCAGAGAGAAGTGAGCTTAATTCTCTTGTGGGCAGAAGCCCATGTGCCCTGCATATCGGCTATATTCATTCCCGGAGTGGACAACCTACAGGCGGACTTCTTGAGTCGCCAGACTCTGTTGCCGGGGGAGTGGTCTCTGCATCCACAAGTTTTTCAGACACTCTGCCAGAAATGGGGAGTGCCGGACGTGGATATCATGGCATCGAGACTGAACAAGAAGCTAGACAGGTTCATGTCCCGCACAAGGGATCCCAGGGCCTGCGGAACTGATGCGTTAGTTTGCCCTTGGCATCAGTTCAAACTTCTTTATGCATTTCCCCCGCTCCAGTTACTACCCCGCCTGCTGCGCAGGATCAGGGTGGAGCACATACCAGTTATCCTGGTAGCTCCAGCATGGCCCAGAAGGGCATGGTATTCACTAATCCTGAAGATGGTAGTGGGAGACCCTTGGACTCTTCCTCTATGGCCAGACCTGCTATCGCAAGGTCCGATCCTCCACCCTGCCTTACGGCATCTAAATTTGACGGCCTGGAAGCTGAATCCCTGATTCTCAGGGGTAGAGGTCTGTCTCAGAAAGTAATCTCTACCCTAATCAGAGCCAGGAAACCGGTCTCTAGGGTGATTTATTACAGGGTCTGGAAGGCTTATGTAGGCTGGTGTGAGTCCAAGCGATGGCTTTCTCGCAAATTTACCATCGATAGAGTATTACGTTTTCTCCAGCTAGGAGTGGATAAAGGACTGGCATTAAGCACAATCAAGGGACAGATTTCAGCTTTGTCAGTGTGGTTTCAGCGGCCGCTGGCCACCCACTCCCTGGTTAAGACCTTCATTCAAGGGGTCTTATGTATTAATCCTCCAGTTAAATCCCCGCTTTGTCCGTGGGATTTAAATCTTGTTCTGTCAAGTTTACAGAAACAACCTTTTGAGCCGTTGGCTGAAATTCCTTTGGTTTTACTGACAAGGAAGTTAGTATTTTTGGTCGCCATAGTTTCCGCCAGAAGAGTATCGGAACTGGCAGCCTTATCCTGTAAGGAACCATATCTTATTTTTCATAAGGACAAGGTCGTTCTCCGCCCTCATCCTTCCTTCCTACCAAAGGTTATATCCAGTTTTCATCTAAACCAGGATTTGGTATTACCATCCTTCTTTCCTAAACCTACTTCCAGAAAGGAAGGGTTGCTGCATACCTTGGATATTGTCAGGGCCATGAAGGCCTATATTAAAGCTACAGAGAAGATCCGGAAAACAGACGTGTTGTTCATTTTACCGGATGGGCCCAAAAAGGGGCAGGCAGCTGCAAAATCCACCATCTCGAGGTGGATTAAACAGTTAATCACTCAGGCCTACGGCTTGAAAGGGTTGCCTCCTCCGTTATTAAAGGCTCATTCTACTAGGGCCATGTGCGCCTCCTGGGCAGCACACCACCAGATCTCTATGGCTCAAGTTTGCAAGGCGGCAACCTGGTCTTCGGTCCACACGTTTACAAAGTTCTACCAGTTGGACGTAAGAAGGAATACTGATACAGCCTTTGGGCAGGCAGTGCTGCAGGCTGCAGTTTGAGACCCTCGGATTCCGGGGGGCTCCCTTTTGAGTAAAATTAAAAAATTATTTTTTTCTCAACTAAGTTGGATTTATTATGATTTAAGTATCTCTAAATGAAATCCTTTTGTCTTGGGAAGATGTTCTCCCTCCCCTCATTGTAAGCATTGCTTTGGGACATCCCACATAGTAATAAATATGCCGCTCTGTGTCCCGTGATGTACGAGAAAGAAAAAGGGATTTTTAATACAGCTTACCTGTAAAATCCTTTTCTTGGAGTACATCACGGGACACAGAGCTCCCACCCCTCTTATGGGGACCATTTTGGGAGGCATACTGCTTGCTACAAAACTGAGGTACTCCTCCTATGGGAGGGGGTTATATAGGGAGGGGCACTTCCTGTTTGAGATTGCCAGTGTCCATCACCTGAAGGTACTCCATATAACCCACATAGTAATGAATATGCCGCTCTGTGTCCCGTGATGTACTCCAAGAAAAGGATTTTACAGGTAAGCTGTATTAAAAATCCCTTTTTTTTAGTATGTATCTGTAATTTATCTTTAAAGCATCATAAAGCTTAACCTACCTTGCAATAAGGCCAGTCATACCTTTTTGCAGATTAGTTGTAGTAGCTGCTCAGTTGCTGCCATTTTTTTTTCAGTACTGATAATTTAGATTGATAAACAAGATAAGAGTCAGCGATAAATCTCCAAAGGATAAAAATAAATCCTAAAAATCAATAATGTGTTATAAATAAACTGTGCGTCTAGTGTTACTGCTGACTAAACGCTTAGGGTGGGGCCAGGACTTGATGACGTTGTCATGCATGTCGACTTTGCCAATTGGAACCACAGCTGGTTTATACTCTTGTGAAGCACTTGGAAATGCCTTTTAAATGTGAGTGTTTTTTATTTTTAATTGCTTTTATTAATAAAGTATTTTTGCAGATTTAAACTATTGCAGGTTTGTTTTCTTTACCCATATATGGTTGCCATAAATGAGAGTTGGAGATAAACATCTGAAGTACCAGTGAGGAGTTACACTGTATGACAGATTCAAAAATGCTTATAACACTCTGTAATCGAGGTCATGGCGCTGGTGTAAGCGTCTTTCCACGGGGGGCATTTTGGATCACTTTACAATGGGAGAGGATTGCTTGGAATATTTTATGTTGGATCAGTATTTTCACAGACGGTATGGACTTATCTTTCAACTTTGCCACTTATGCAAACGCACAACCTGAACTTTAAAGGGGTTGTAAAGGTAAAAAAAAAAAAAATCCCCTAAATCGCTTCCTTTACCTTTTGTGCTTTTAAATGTCCTTATGTCTTCTGAGAAATCCTCACTTCCTGTTCTTCTGTCTGCAACTCCACACAGTAATGCAAGGCTTTCTCCCTGGTGTGGAGTGTTGTTCTCGCCCACTCCCTTGAGGGGGGAGGGGTGCGAGCAGGAGAGTCAGGACGCTCTCTATGTTGCAGATAGAGAAAGGAGCTGTGTGTTGGTGGGCGCCCTGACAAGCACGACACTCCACACCAGGGAGAAAGCCTTGCATTACTGTGTGGAGAACAGGAAGTGAGGATTTCTCAGAAGAAATAAGGACATTTAAAAGCAAAATCGAAGGATGAGGTAAGTGAAGGAGGACTTCACTAAGGTAAAGGAAGCTATTTAGGGGAAACATTTTTTACCTTTACAACCCCTTTAAAACATTTTAACTTTCTTGCTATTTGGAGCTTTATTGGCACCTTTGTGCTGTTTTATTTTTTTATTATATTTTGATGCACTCTTTGTATATTGCACATGCATTACACTAAATGCACCATTTATTTATGACACATTATTTATTTTTAGGATTTATTTCTATGCTTTGGAGATTTAGTCCTGCCTCTTAGCTTGTTTGTTTGGTATTTATGTTTATCAGAATATATGGTGTCCTGCCCTGTCCCGTAAATGCTTCTAAGTTGTTGCGTCTTCTTTTTTTCTATTTTTGAATCCAGCTCGATCATTCAGAACAGTATATTGAGATATCAGCCACCTCTATTAATTTCCAATGATGATTGCTCACATATTTAGATTAGGTTACATCCCCGACAGATTGAGTTACATTTTTCTTCAGCTGATGCTTGTCAGCCGGATTGTCGGAACAATTGGCAGCAAATGTAAAACATGATTATTTTATCTTTGCTTATTTTCCCAGGCAATGAATATCCTCACTTCTGTCCTACTTCTGTATGCCAAAGAGGAGGAGGCATTTTGGCTGCTAGTGGCTGTGTGTGAACGAATGCTGCCAGATTACTTCAACAGGAGAATTATAGGTGAGCTTTGTCTTTGTGTGTTGTGTGTGAGCAGATCATTTTCTATGTCTGGTGCAAAGCTGGGAAAGTGTTGCTGAAAAGGTTTTATATTATCACATAGAAGTAATTGATTTCTGCAGATTTTAAGACATATCACCACAGCGAAGACAGCGCTCATCATTCTATGCAGTAGAAGGAGAGGAGCCTTTCAGCTGGAAGCTCCTGTGTATGTGATCAAATGGCAACATGTAAACAGGACTGTGGGTAGCATCCAGTACCACCTACCAGTACCTTGGGTTTGTCCTGAATGAGCACTAGACCTTCTGCTGGGCTGAAGCATTATAAAAGCCTTTGTCAACCATTCTATCACAGAGGAACGCCTAAAACAATTTTCAGGTCTCCAAATCCTTACCAAATCCATTTAATTGAGGGACCAAATAGGAAAATGTCTTACACTGGTGAACAGGAGAATTAAATGCTTACAGTGGTGGTAAGAATGCCACCCTTAAAGATCATTGGTGTCATGCTTCTGTCTCTGCCTACTGGTATTGGCCCTGGAACTATGCAGGCATTATCAAATAGGAGTTCATTCAGCTATAGCTCAAGGAACCTTTAACCTCTGGAGGAACCCCATGGTTCCACAGATCCTTGGTAGAGAGTGGCTGCATTAGACGATAGAAAGCTGCAGTACACATGCCACATCAAGTGCTGTATATAATTTAAAGTGATACTAAACACAGACAATTTAATATGCATTATCTCTTCTAATTACATTTATGGATGATGCCACTGTGTTTAAAAAAAAAAGATATCGAAGTACCTTTTTACAATATACAGCAGACACGTGACTTTCCTTGGCTTTTTCTGTTCTTCAGGGAAGCAACAGCAGGAGAAGCTTCTATTGAGTTAACAAAGGTATACTGTAATGATATCTAGGGGGAGGTTCTGATAGTTTCCGCCTGCTCCATGCCCCTCCAGCCTTAAGCCTCATACACACGATCGGACTTCCATCTGACTCTTCCATGGATTTTTGTCTAAAGGGTCGTTGGCGTTGAACTTGTTCTGCATACACACGGCAGAACTTTTTCAGCCAACGTTCACCAAACCATGTGATTTTTCATCTCTTTACTGCCACCCTTTGGGCAACTTCTGCTATTGTTTTCTAAAGTTTAGCATTGGTTCTGAGCATGCTTGTTTGAACTTTGGATTTTAGTCCGGATAATTTTGCATCGAACATTTGTTGTCAGAAAGTTTGAGAGCATTCACAGCGAACATTTGTCCGATGAAAAACCGAAAACAATTGTCAGATGGAGCATACAGATAGTTGGATTGTCCGATAAAACACGTACGTCAGACCGGTGTTGTCAAAAAGTCAGATCGTGTGTATGGGCTTTTAGTCTGTTGTGTTTATGTACTTTGAATTACAGGGCGATGTCTCCATTAATCACAATGTAATATCCCGCTCCATAGTGTAGAGCTGTTTAGTGGGCGTGGAGGAGGAGGGCAGGAGCAGGCTTTATCCCTGTGTATATGCCCGCAGTAGGGGTAGCAGCACTTTACAACCACTTTAATACCAGTCTCAGAAGCTGTTTCTAGCCGATCTCGGACACGCTACAATTACCTTACCTGACCACGGAGAACTTTCTGCAATTATATCCGATTTTCTCAGACCGCTAACAATTTGAATACACCCATCCCTTTCCAGAGCTCAAAAGTACCAGGCTTATTCTCCAACCCTACCTTCTCTACCTGAGTTATAAGTGGAACTACCTGCTCTTGAAGAGGTAGACATAATAAATATTGAAGAAGACCTGGAGACGGTGTTGGAGAAGACCGCAGAAGATGCATCAACCCCGGGCTCCTATACACCCGTTGCTATGGCTTTACAAAATATGCACGCCAATGTAGATTTAATTACTTCTGCTGTACATACAAGTCTTGGTATGGTTCCTCTAGATTCTCCTCTGGCTTACCATACCCCTCTGTCTACTAAGAGATATGCAAAGTCTAAAAAAGACCTTTCCCCTTCATTAAATATAGAATGGGCAATTTATGATGTTTTGGGTTCTCCTAAAAAGATTTGCATGCCTCCGAGGATCATTGCCGAGCTATATCTAGTGGGGGGGTAGGGTCTGGAGCATGTTTCACATTACACTCCAAATATAGATGACATGCTTCAGAAGGTGAACTTATTTATTAAAGGCTTTCTTTACAATTGCAGGTCCAGCCTTTTAGCCAGCTGTTTCTGCAATTTCTGTTTGTCAGTCTGCAGCTAATTTGACTAAGGCAATAAACAATCAACAGGATCCTGTTTTTCAGGAACAAGCCCTGGTGAAACTCTTACAGATATGACTTGTACCTCACTTTTCTGTGTTATTGCCCTAGAGAAGTGGTTGTCAACCCTGTGCTCAAGTACACCCAACAGGCCATATTTGCAGGTTTTCTTTCATCTTGCACAGGTGCTTTAAATCAGAGTCAATGGCTTGATATCTTGGACAGCTACTTTATCTAAGAGAAATTCCCAAAACATGGCCTGTTGTGGGTACTTGAGGACAAGGTTGAGAACCACTGCCCTAGAACAAGTCATGATACAAATTTCTGTCCATATGCACAGAATATTATGGTTAAAAGTCTGGTCAGCTACAGCTGCTTGTAAAAGATACCTCACTTGTATGCCCTTTAACCCAGCTTGTGTCCACGACTGGCATTGGATGCTCTGGTAATTTCCTGGACTTCGGTAGGGTTAATGTACGGTGATTCTCAATACATCAAACTGGCCCAGAGGAACCTGATACACAGACATACTCAAACTTCTAGCAGGTGACCCTATGCCTCTTTCAAACAGGCAGACCTGTTGTTTTAAGGCCCCCTGCTACATTCAGCTTCTTAGTCACTGGCATTAACAGCATTGCTGTTGAAACCCAGGTTTTCCTTTTCAAATAATTTATTAAATATAATACAGTAAATTTTAGTTATACAAAGTTTTGAAATGTAATACAGATAAATATATATATATATATATATATATATATATAGACTTTGCGTCTTCTCTAAAATCTGTAGAACTAAAAATAAAAGTACTGTAAATGGTTTTTAATTAATACATGTTCATCTGTGCCTTATATACTTAAGATAAAGGGTTGGGTGAAAAGGAGGTAAATTATAATAATCACGGGACAATTGGGGTCCATATACCTTTTAACAGGGGCCAAGATCCAGCTATGTGACTTGGCATATCCTGGAGATGAAAATAGGTACACCAACTGTCAGAAAGTTTATTTTATATTATAAACTAGGAGGCAGATCCACAAAGAAGTTACAACGGCGTATCTATTGATACGCCGCGTAACTTCTATTTTGCTCCGGCGTATCTTTGTTTTGTATCCACAAAACAAGATACGCCTGAAGCTGGGCTAGATCCGACTGGCGTACGTCTTAGTACGCCGTCGGATCTAAGGTGCATATTTACGCTGGCCGCTAGGTGGCGCTTCCGCAGAATTCCGCGTTGAGTATGCAAATTAGTTAGATACGCAAATCCACAAACGTACGTCCGGCCGGCGCATTTATTTTACGTCGTTTCCGTAAGGCTTTTTTCGGCGTAAAGTTACCCCTGCTATATGAGGCGTACTCATTGTTAAGTATGGACGTCGTTCCCGCGTCGAGGTTTGAAAATTTTGCGTCGTTTGCGTAAGTCGTTTGCGAATAGGGCTTTGCATAGAATGACGTTCACGTCGTAAGCATTGGCTTGTTGCTGATTAATTTCGAGCATGCGCATATGGGAGTTTTATGCAAAATTCATTTACGATCTTTTGTGGATTACTAGAATAAGTATTTTTTGTGATTTGTAATCTGATTCGTTTACGTAGATGATCGGTCCTACGTAGTGTCAAGGCTAAAGAAGAGGTTGGCTTATTTGCTTTCGTGTATAGAGTGTATTTAGTTTTGTGAATATTTTTTTCCGCTGACTCTGTTAGAAAAAGGTCTAGTTCTAATTTTGCGTCATCATATGCTAGTTTATTTGTTGGGGAGGGCGTAGTTTAAAAATGTTCTGAAGTATTATAGAATGCTTCATCAAATTGTTTTTGAATTAGTTTGTTTTGTTTTCAATGGTAGGCAGTCTGGCTGATACAAACTCCTCTTATGGATGGTTTGAGGGCTTCCCAAAGTGTCATGGGGCTTATGTCTGTTGAGGTATTATTTGTTATATATTCTCAAATGGCTTTTTCTGTGTCTTGTTTATAAGTCGGAATTGCTAATAAGCTGTCATTTATGTTCCAGATTTGGTAATTGGGTTTTGGGATAGGGAAGAGAAGGTTGTCAATATTGCATTGTGGTCAGACCAAGCACATGGGATAATTTGTGAATTAAGTATGAGGGGTGAGGAGTTGATATTTGCGAGCAGATGATCAATACAGGAAAATTGCTTGTGAGGGTGGGAATAGTGAGTGTATTGTTTTTTCCTAGGGTGTTGTTCACGCCATGTGTCAAGAAGGGAATGTTGGTTGAGGAGGTGAGGCGTTGAGGGTGTAGGGGATTTGTCTAAGATTGGGTAAAGTACTTGATTAGAGTCCCCACGCATTATGAGGGTGCCTTTTTTGTGAGAATCCACTATGGTAAACAGGTGAGAGAGGAAAGAAAGTGGATTTTTGTTGGGGGCATAGTAGGAGACAACAGTGATTTCAGTATCTAATAATAAACCTTTAAGTAATAGGTATCGACCTTTCGGATCCTTGATCTCCGCATGGAGTATAAAAGGTGTAGTGTGGTGAAATGCAATCAGGACTCCTCTTTGTTTGGTGGAGGCTTTAAATACTTGAGGATATTGGCAGCTACAAAATTTAGGGGAGGATTGAGTAGTAAAATGCATTTCTTGTAAGCACACCACATGTGCTGAGAGAGAAGAAAAGGAGTGGAAAGCTTTTGTTCATTTTGGGGGTGAATTGAGTCCTTGTACATTGAGTGTCAGTACATTCAGGGAAGTCATGGTTATGTATAATGGTAGTCAGAAGGTTTAGAATTTGATAGTGGGCATTTGTGATTGTGTTCTGGAGAAATGAGGAATTGGTGAGATGAATAGAAGGGGGATAAGAATACCAAGGGCAGTTCAGATGAGGATTGGGAAGAGAAAATAAAATCTAAAGACTTAGGCCCCGTACACACCATAGAATCCATCCGCAGATAAATCCCAGCAAATGGGTTTCAGCGGATAGATCCTATGGTGTGTACACGCCATATATCTCCCCTGGGATGGATTCCAGCAGATCGAATATTCGCTGACATGCAGAACATATCCATCTGCTGGAGTCCATCCCAACGGATGGATCCACTGGTCTGTATAGACTCACCGGATCCATCCGTCCGAAGGGATCCCCCGCATGCGTCGTAATGATTCGACGCATGCGTGGAATTCCTTATATGACAGCGTCGCGCACGTCGCCGCGTCATAATCGCAGCGCGACTCGCCATCGCCAGAGGATTTCGGCGCGGATTTCAATGCGATGGTGAGTACACTCCATCGCATTAAAATCTGCTGAAATCCTCGAGAGGATTTATCCGCGGAAACGGTCCGCTGGACCGTATCCGCGGATAAATCCTCCCGTGTGTATGGGGCCTTAGGAAAAAGAGAAGCTTATGCTGAAGAGTAGTAAGATTATCTCATATGTGGAGCTAGTGTCCAAGGTGTGGTGAATAATCACAAGCCAGTGGGTACAATTTTGTCCAAAGGATGTCTGGTAAACAATACGAGACGTTGACAGGCTTTATAAAAACCTTAAAACATATAAACTTATAAAACTAAACAAGTCTCTAAGAAAGTATTAATGTGTAAAACAGCTACAGAGTAAAATATATAATATAACCTGTATTAGAGTAGTGGCTTAGCATCCTACATGTGAGCTAGGTAAAATTTAGGAGAAGAGGATTGGTGGGTGTGAATGAGAAGTCTGCTAGTATATGGTAAAGTAAAAGAAGTATCTAGCTCATTTGTAGGAGGCTATAAATAGTTTGAGATTAATTTTTGCGTTTAATTTCTTTAAATCTGTACAACCTAGTTTGTAGTATATCTAGGTTTCAGTACACTACTTAACCAGACAGGGAATAGATAAATGTGTTAACATACACCCATTTGTTTGGGATAGTTTGCCATTTTTTAAACTTAAACTGTGAAAGAATCAACATAAAGGGGAACCCATCCTATGACAGAGAGGGAGTCTGTCCTAGGGGGTTACAAATTTAGGGGATTTTTATATATGAAGTGTCTAAATATAGAAGTCTTTAAGGCATCATATCACCAATAGGAGGAACATCAGTCCATTTGGTCTTCTATAACTGGTGGTGTAGAGGCAAAGCAGCTTTTATGGTTGATAGAGTGGGCTTGAAGTGTTGAAACATCTTGTTGGCTTGTAAGGGAGCCAGATGTAGCTCGACGTTTGGATCCTTCTGTAGTATTTTCAGGCAGAGATCATGGATTGTGGTAATGAGGACGTCCACCGATTTGCAGGTATATGTGGTATCTTTGTAGGAAAAATGGAGGGCAAAGGGGAAACCCCAGCGGTATGAAATGTGGTTATGTTGGAGGATCGATAGATGTGGTTTCATCATTTTCCTCTTGATAAGAGTTTGCTGTGAAAGGTCTCCAAAGATCGAATAGCGATGTCCCTGAAAGATCAAAGACTCTTTATTGCGGGCTGCTTACATTAATTGTTCCTTCGTAATGGTGGAGTGGAGTTCCATTATAGGAATGCCACGGCCACGAAGATTAGATCTTCTGGTTCTGTTTATAAATTTCTGCAGTCGGATGTAGAGGGAAGAATTTTCTTTGAGTGCTTCGAGTTCGTCATTACGATTTGTAGTAATGCCATCCAGTTCATCCATTCTTTGTTCTAGTACTAATGTGCGACTGCCTACTTTATGGATCTCCCGCATCAGCATCTCAGTAATAGTGTCTGAGGTATTTTGAAGTGCTTTTTGTAAGACCCTTTCAAATTGATTAATAAGGTCAGTACCTGGTGGGAGATTCTGTAAAATACCGGGAGTCATTTCAAATTCATAGTCATCCCAAATACATAATCAAATTCAGGCTCATTTTGTTGATAAGATGGAGAATTTCTATTCTGTTTCTGTGTGTGAGGTAAAGCAGAGCGGGAGGATGAAGCCGCGGCCCTCTTAGCTGCAGCTTTTGTCTGCATTCAGGGCACTTTACCAATTTAAGCTTGGATTTCCTCCCACTATACATTATATAGTTTTGAGCCTGGGAATGTTATCTATCTGCTGGTTACCGTTTTAAAGTGGTTTGCGGCTTTGACTCGTCGTGTCATGGCTGCCAAGTTACAGTAGATGCGGAGCACTAGGCGGCCATAATCTGCCTAGTCAGCCTCACGCATGCGCCTCCGAAACCCAGATTTTTTTGAAGGATTAGGGTATATCTGATTCACTACAGATACTACTGTACCTGGAAATTCTTTTTTTGCCTGGTGTTAAGACAGGCATTTTAACCCTAGAGATTAATTGGTACTTAATATTCTGGCCTTCATGTGATTGGGACTTACCAATATTTAGCCTTAAGTGCGTCTAAGGGCCTTGTCCATTCTCTTTCAGGAACCTTGAGCTTCATGTTCATTTAATCAAACCTTTTTTTAAGATTTCTCACGGAACAAACCCCATTGCAGCACCCTGTGTTTGGTTCTCTCTGCTCTGCAGAAAGCACCCTTTGAACTCATTAGGGAACTCCCCTTGGATGCTTTTTACTGCAAAGTGGCCATCATGTATGTCGGACATGTTTTGAAAGCTAGCGACTCTCTTTTAAGAAGCCATTCCTTAGTCTTCACAAGACCCTCCTTTCAACCTAGATTAGTATCAGCTCTCTACATCAATGAAGACATTGTCCTTCCTTCCTTGTGCCCTGCTCCTAAGCATCCTGAAAAAATTGCTCTCCATTGTCTGGACTATTTGAAAGCGGCAGCCTCTATACACTTTTTTGCCAACAGGATCTCGAAATGGACAACCTGCTTTCAAGTCCATTTTTACAAGCTGGCTAGGACAACTAGTTTTAGGAGCTTGCACTCCAAAAGATAAGGTACCTACAGTATTCGTATATGCTCAGCTCATCAAATCGCTGGGAGTTTCCTGGAAATTCCAAAATCAAGTGTCTGTTACGCAGCTTTGTAAGGCTACCACCTGGTCTTCAGTTCATACTATCTCCAGATGTCCAGGATTCTGTAAAGGCAGCCTTCTGATGCAAGGTTCCTTCAGCAGCACTGTTAGTCGGGTCTTTGACCCTTGCCTACTTTGTTGAGCCACTGTCACAGTTGCGTTTGCCTTGTTTTTGCCCATACCTATGATTCAATGCTTGGGAATGTCCCAGGGTCTATCAATATCCAGCCTGTGTCCTGTTCTGTATTTTTAAGATAAAGGGAATTTTAACTTGCCTGTATGTTGCATATCTTGAGTACAGGACAGGACACAGGGCATCCTCCCTTCTGTTACTCTGCATTGCTTGCTAAAATACTGTGGTCCCACTGAGTGGGGTAAGGTTATAGGTGTACACCAAGGGGGCATGTTCGAAAGCTTTGCCTGTTCCCAATCACCAGAAGGTAGCAGCCTATAAACCAGGGTCTATGAATAGCCAGCCTAGCTCCTGTATTGTACAATAATTTACAGTTAAGTGAGAATTCCCTTTTTCATTTTTGTGGGTAATGTATCCTGTATCAAATCTGTGGGACTGATGCTTGCATCCCTGTGTAGCATCAACCTCACAGATTTTCACAGGTTACATTACATACACATGTAACTTGTAGTTTTTATGTATATGGTAGCCACTTCATAACATTTAGTCTTCCAGATTTACTTTAGTGAGGTTTGTGTTGACCATACTAACATAGAATGTATCTGTTTTTATTACTTTTGTTTTCTTAACTAGTATTAACAAATGTTCATTATTATCTAGGTGCCTTGGTGGATCAGGCAGTATTTGAAGAACTTATCAGGGATTATTTGCCCCAGTTGACTGATCACATGATGGACATGACCTTTTTCTCATCTGTGTCCCTCTCATGGTTTCTTACCCTGTTTATTAGTGTTCTACCTATTGAGAGTGCTGTCAATGTGGTGGACTGTTTCTTTTATGATGGGATCAAAGCCATCCTTCAGCTGGGGCTGACTGTTCTGCACTTTAACATCGACAAGCTGCTGGTCTGTAAAGATGATGCGGAGGCCGTCACTATACTTAATCGGTATGAATGTCATAAATCATGCTTAAAGCATATCTAAAGCTAAACACAAAAATGTTAATATATTGCAGCATAGCAGTCCTTGTGGATGTGGGCATGAATTAGAATTTTTCAAGTTTAAGCTAGCCATACACTGATAGTGCTGGGTGTTTTTTTTTTTCATCCAGCCTGCAGTCCAAATGGAAAAAAATAACTGCCACACTATACAATGCGGATGAACGAATCTCCTGCTGTGGCTATTGTATTTTGACAGCAGGGCCCACATTCTGTCAAAATACCCATACAGCTACTGCATCTGATTTGGACCTAAAAAAATTTCAGCCCATCATTTTGAATGTCGGCCTTGGGGGTATTGTCAGAAGACTTACTGGATTGTGCTGATCCCTGGAGCACTGGGGTGGAGAATGCCTATTCAAAACTCTTCGCAAAGAGGAATTGTGTGTGTTTGTGTTAGGCCCTTCCTGGCCATTCAGTGTTGAAGCTTCTTGTCTTCTGAAGAGCCGGGGCCCCTAAACTTTGATTACCACCCCTAAACCTTGATTACCACCCCTTCCTAAATCTACGTTCCCGGATCCTTTTGCTTTCTATATATCATTTCTAATTGTGGACCTGGGGGTTATTCTCCATTCCCAGCTCTTTGTATTTAGTCAGTATCTCCCCATGTCCATTTGTCATACCTTGCTAGTTGACCAGAGAGGGAGTAGGGCAGTGCAGTGCTCTAGTGAACAGGTGAAGAGTCAGGGGAGCGACCACTGCACACAGGGACTGACTTGATATGGTCCTATTGTTTTTTTTTTTTTCTCCCCATCTCCACCTAGTGGTGGTTTTTATTAACCACTTAAGGACCGCTCACTGTATATATACGTCATTTTTTAAAGATGGATATCTTGGTAACGTCAGAAGCCGCTGCCACAACAGTCCTTTAAATGATAATGGTGGTCTCCGCGGTGGATTCGCCACAAGATCACCGTTATCGGCGGTGGTAGAGGGCCCTCTCTCCCACGCCCTCCGCCGCTTGCCGGAGCCGTCGCCGTCGCCAGAGGCGGAGGCTATCGGGTCCTTCCTCCGGCTCGTCTGGGATACGAGTAAGGGCAAGATGGTCCCTACCTGTCTCCATAGCATAGCAGGACTGAAGCAACGTCAATACGTCCGCCCATGCTTCTTAAAGGGACATTTTTTTTTTACATAGGACCTGTCATGCTTTTTTCTATTACAACGGATGTTTACGTTCTTTGTAATAGGAATAAAAGTGACCCATTTTTTTTTTTTTTTTTTGAAAAATATTTTTATTGAAAGATTTCAAACACAGTACATAGTACAATTAGACAGAACTAGACAAAAAAACAGCTCAACGTCCTAAAACACTTCAGGAGAAAAAAGCTGATACATCAAGGATAGCAACTTCTGCAGTGCAGATACGAGGTCTGGTTAAGATCTGCGGTGACTAACATATACAAACAGAATGGGGGGGGGGGGAGACCGGAAGGTATGGGGAGGTGTCACCTCCGAGATCATGTTTTAACTAGCGGTTTCTGGTTCCTCCACCCAGACCCGCCAAATCTTTTCATATTTTTGTGGACACCCACGGTTGGCGTATGTGTCTTTATATAGGGGAAGACTGGTATTCACCAGGCGTCGCCACTGCACCAGGGATGGGGGCGAGGGTTTTTTCCAATGCATGGCCACATTCTTGCGGGCGTAGAAAAGTAGTAGGCTAACTAAAGTGCGTTTTGCTGAGGTCCGAACCAGGTTTTCAATTATGCCCAAAAGGCATATCTCCATAGTTAGAGGCAAGTGAGTCCCAGCAATTCTGTTAGTCAGTTCTAGGACCGCCTCCCAGTAATGTGTCACCCCTGGGCACAGCCAGAAAATGTGCGAAAAGTCCCCCGGGGAGTCGCCACACCGCCAGCACTCCTGTGAATGTGTGGGGTTCATTTTGTGTAACCTGTAGGGGGTGAAGTATGCCCTGTGTACTATTTTGTATTGCACCAGTCTGTCCCGAACCGACACAAGCGTAGTGAAGGGTAGGTCCCATACGTCATCCCAGTCGTCTGCGTCTAGTGTGGGAATGTCAGTTTGCCACCTGGCCCGCAGCCCGTCAAGGGGAGGGAGGGACACAAAGAGTAGGTAAGAGTATAAGTGCGAAGTGGGCTTCACATCACAGTGGAATCTGAGTGTCCTCTCCAACTCCGACTGGGCCACAATACAGGAGGACAAAGGAAACTGCGCCGAAAATGCATGTGACAGTTGGTGGTACCTGAAATAATAGTGAACGGGCAGATTAAAGTCGGACGATAGCTCAGTGAAGGGCCTCAGCGCATTTTGCGAAACAATATGGGAGATTAATTTCACGCCGTATTTTGTCCACGCAAGGGGATCCGTCAGTTTGTATATTTGATCTAAGGTAGGGTTATTCCAGATCGGGGCATTTGGTGAGATTTCGGTGGGCTTACATTTTTCAATGGCCAGGCCAGTTCGCCACGCCCGCAGGGTGGTGAGCATAGAGGGGGTCAGAGGGTAAGGCGCGCGGGGGCCCCGAAACAGCAGACACTGAAGGGCCTCTAACGAGCCCACCACCGACGCCTCAAGGGCAGTGGAGGTGTTCGTACCATCCGGCCGCAGCCACCAAGCCGCCGTAACCAGCTGGGCGGCGAGATAATATTTGTAGCAGTCCGGAAATGCCATCCCACCCTGCGTTCGCGGTCAAAGTGACCCATTTTTAGTGTAAAAAATCATAAAATAAATAAGAAAACAAACAAAAAAATGTTTTTAAAGCGCTCCGTCCCGACAAGCTAGCGCGCAGAAGCGAACGCATATGTGAGTAGCGCCCGCATATGAAAACTGTGTTTAAACCACACAAGTGAGGTATCACCGCGATCGTTAGAGCGAGAGCAATAATTCTAGCCATAGACCCCCTCCTCAAAAGATGCAACCTATAGAATTTTTTAAACTTCGTCTATGGAGATTTTTAAGGGTAAAAGTTTGACAAGCAGGCGCAATTTTGAAGCGTGACATGTTGGGTATCATTTTACTTGGCGTAACATTATCTTTCACAATATAAAAAAAAATTGGGCTAACTTTACTGTTGTCTTATTTTTTAATTAAAAAAAGTGCGCTTGTAAGACTGGTGTGACCAAAGTATTGCAATGACCGCCATTTTATTCTCTAGGGTGTTAGAAAAAAATATATATAATGTTTGGGGGTTTTAAGTCCCTTTCTAGCAAAATCTGAAAAACAGGCAAGGTCCTTAAGTGGTTAAGCCATAGTGTTGAAACATCTTTTTATAATTTTGATCTAAATGTGGAATGCCTCTGGTAAACTGATTTAGAATGTTTGAATATGATAAGTAGGATGGCTTATGGAAATAACGTACAATTGTCTGCAGGTTTTTTGATAATGTTGTCAACAAAGACAGCCCTCTTCCTTCATCTGTGCAGCAAGCGTCTTCTGCCTGTGAACGAAAAGGCAACAGTTTGAAAGTGGATATCACGGATCTTATTAAGGAGTCAAACGAGGTATGTTTTCTTCAGTTTATTGCTGAACAAACATTGTTGGTACATTTATTAAGGTATGCCATTAACAGGATGGTTTTGACCATTGGTAATTTGTTTTACTTTTGTAGAGGTTTGGAGCTATTCGTTATGAGGATGTAGAAAGCATGCGGACCAGAAACCGCCTATATGTCATCCAGACTTTAGAAATGACAACTAAACAAAATGTGGTATGTACTGTATAGCTTAGCACATGTAATAGAGAGTGTTGTACATTTGTGTTAAACAATGTAATTGGGTAATGCGTTCATAAACTCAGTTACACCTTTAAAGTTAAACACTCAGGTCTACTATGTGTGTTGTAAATATTTTAGAATTTTTTATTTTTTTTTTGTAAATTATTACATGGTTTTCGTTCTGGAGATCTTGTAATTTTTAAGAATTTTTACAGTATTTTTTTTTAAATATATGTATGTGTGTGTGTGTGTATATATATATATATATATATATATATATATATATATATATATATATATATATATATATATATATATATATATATATATATATATAATTATATTTAAGAATCTAAATCTTCCTTAAGAAGTGATATGCCTTTTATAGCAAAACAAACACACCCTTTCTATTTTCCTCACTGATTGCTTATCTGCCTGCCCTAGTCGTGGAATAAAACAAGGGGAATGAACTATGAGAGTGCTCATTGACTACAATCCATCTGACATGGTGGCAGATGATAGTCATAGTTCATTCATTCACAGATCACTGTAAATGAATGATGCAGAGAATCCACCACCCACTGTCATAGGAGGGGATAAGAGGGGCACAGGCAGGTCCTTTTTGGTAACATGTACCTATTACACCCTAAATACAGGTGTATTATGTAACACATTAACCACTTAAGACCCGGACCATTATACAGGTAAAGGACCTGGGCAGTTTTTGCGATTCAGCACTGCGTCGCTTTAACTGACAATTGTGTGGTCGTGCGATGTGGCTCCCAAACAAAATTGGCGTCCTTTGTTTCCCACAAATAGAGCTTTCTTTTGGTGGTATTTGATCACCTCTGCGGTTTTTATTTTTTGCGATATAAACAAAAATAGAGCGACAATTTTGAAAAAAAAACAATATTTTTTACTTTTTGCTATATTAATTACCCCCAAAAAATATATAAAAAACATTTGTTTTTTTCAGTTTAGGCCGATACGTCTTCTACATATTTTTGGAAAAGAAATTCGCAATAAGCGTTTAACGATTGGTTTGCGCAAATTATTATTTTTTTTTTAACTACTAATGGCGGCAATCAGCGTTTTTTTCAGTGATTTTTTCGACTGGGCACTTAAAGGGGATGATCAGGTATGTGCCTGTGCCCAGCCGTGCCATTCTGCCGATGTAAATGTGCAGGAGGCGGTCCTTAACTGGTTAAAGGTGAACTGTCCTTTAAACAGTTGTTGAGGAAATTGAATACAGAGTAGCAAAAAACATAATAAAACAAGGTAAATGCGTATACTTGATGATTTATTCATATGCTGTTTGTAATCCCTGTATCGGCAAGAGTATGTGGCCAACTTATTAGGGGTTTGCACTTTATGTAAAATTGGGAGCACCCCTTCATTGGAACAGCAATATCCTGTGTGATTCTGGAAGGCATTTCCATGAAGTATGACCTTTTAGCATACGTTTTCTTTCTGCAAAATTGCTGCAAGCACTTATTTCTTGTTGCCCACACTACTTAGACCTATTATTTAGGAAAAGTCTATTACTGATTATAAATTTAACATATATGTATAAAAAACATGATTTATTTTTTTTCCCCCCCTATAGGTTCGAGTTGTGTTGCAGGATGTCAAATTCAGTTCTGCTGACTTAGAGGAGCTCTATTATTTATTTAAGGTATTTCCAGATTTTTTTATTTTTTTTATGGTGTAATAGGGAAAATAGCAGTTCTTCTTATGACGGTGACATTTTTTGTAGATTTTAGACAGGTCTTTCAGAACTACGCATTGTACAAATATGGTCGAAATAGGATGAGCTTTTTGGAGAAATTGGGATAAGGGTAAGGGCTCTTTCACACGGAGCAGATCCGAATTGATCCGCCCCGCATGTGTCCGTCTGCTCAGCGTGGATCATCCGTAAATCCCTGCTGAGCTGTCGGCGGACAGGGCGGGCCCCGCACACTGTGCTGAGACCGCCCTGTCTTTCCTCCGCTCTCCCCTATGGGGAATCGGATGAATACGGACCGTGTGTCCGTATTCATCCGATCCGTTCCGCCAGACGGAAGAAAAATAGGGTTTTCTTCCGTCTGAAAAAGCGGATCTTTGTGGAGGCGGATCTTTACGGACGTTAGCGGATGCATCATCCGCTAACGTCTGCAATCCCATAGGGAAGCATTACAAACGGACTTGTAAAAAACGGACCGTTCGTCCGCCTAATTGTTCCAAATCTGTGATTTTAAAAAGTTGGAATGTACGGTCTAAGGTGACACAAAATATTGTGCCATGCAGTAAACCTTACAATCAATAAATATTTTTTTGTATTTGTACGTCATCATAACAGCTTGGTCAAATCTATTTAGCTAATTAATGATGACTGTGTTTTTCCAAATTAATTTAAGTAATCAGGTGTGATTTCTCTACATCAATTTACTTATCTGTTGTTTATATAAAACTTTTAATTAAAGTTACACTAATTAATATCCACATTTTTCAAAGACATACACATCCACTACTTAATGGCCCTATAGTCTATTTTCCAATAACTTGTTTCTTACTGTGTTTTTCTGCCTCCTTGTAATGTCCCCTGTGATCTCACACACCTCCATTTCCCACCTCACTTCTGTTAGTTTAAAAA
This sequence comes from Rana temporaria, assembly GCF_905171775.1. NCBI lineage: Eukaryota > Metazoa > Chordata > Amphibia > Anura > Ranidae > Rana > Rana temporaria. The sequence goes on along the minus strand of NC_053497.1, from coordinate 83,427,459 downwards.
AAGCAGTAGTGTTTTAGCTGTGGTCATGTGCACTGCTGTATGCACGCTACACTTCCCGTAGTCCCTAATACATCTCAGAGCAAGCAAGAGAGGGTAGCTATATTCCTACATACAGTGGGACCATGGAGAACAAACATAGTCTCCATCAGCAGAAAAAAAAACTCTTTTGATTTAAGAATACCTACTTGTGTAGAATAAAAAAATTAAACCAGTGTTTAATGTCACTTTACCCACCCTATAGCAGTTTTACTGCTACAGGGTGGCAGCTGTGTTCCAGATCACGTGTATAGATACGTAATCCTGCACTTTCGCATGCAGGGGGCACATGCGCAGAAGAAGTCAATCTGCGGGTATAGACACTATGTCCGTCGGCACCCAATGATCATTGGGCTAAGACTCAGAACGGAGTTCTGCCCATGTAAACAAGGCAGAGTTCCGTTCTGTTCTGATGGGGAAGGGATGGATTCTGTGTTCCTGCAAAGCAGGGACTCGGATCCATCTCTTCCCCTAGTAAACACAAACACTGGTTAGGCACACAGTTAACCCTTTGATCATCCTAGATGTTTAACCTCTTCCCAGGCAATATCATTAGGACAGAGACCGTGGATATTTCTTGGCACTGATCACTGTATTAGTTTCACTGGTTGCCGGAAAGTGTCAGTTAGTGTCTAATTGTTCACCGCAATATCGCAGTCCTGCTATAAGTCGCTGATCACCGCCATTACCAGTACATAAAAAAAATTCCAGTATATATGCCATAATTTCTAGACGCTATAACATGTTGTAAACCAATCCATACAGGTTTATTAGGAATTTTAGCAGAATACATATTGGCCTACATTTATGAAAAAATTCTATTTTTTTCAACTTTTTTTTATTGGATATGTTTAGTAGCAGAAAGTAAAAAAAAAAAAAAAAAATGTGTGTGTGTTTATCTTTATATATATATAATATAATATAATGTGTGTATATGTATAATATATATTCGGTCTTTTTATGTTTATATGGTCAAATACCACCAAAAGAAAGCTCTATTTGTGGGAAAAAAATACAAATTTTATTTGGGTACAGTGTCGCACGGCCGTGCAATTGTCAGTTAAAGTAATGCAGTGCCAATTCGCAAAAAGTGGCCTGGTCATGAAGAGGGTGAATGTTCTGGAGGTCACGTGGTTAACTAAAGCTCAAAGCGACGGCTAATGGTCACCATGTTGGCTCTATTTTGTTTAATGTAACAAGGGAATGAGTTTACATTAATTAGTATTTTATTAAAATCAAAAAGTACATCTTTGTCCACTAATACACATTCATGTTTAATTGAATAACGACATACAGATTTATATTTTGCTATGACCATTTTATATGCTTTTATCTATTAGAGGGAACATTTCTTGTCTTGTTACTGGAGTTTTAACAACAGCAGAACCCTTAGTCACCATGACCCAAGTCTGCCATATTTGGAACAGTATCACATAGACTGCCAACAATTCCGTACCCTCTACCATCTGCTCAGCCCCTGGGCTTATTCTCCTAGTGTAGACTCTCTTGCACTGTGGACTTTCCGTCTGTTGGATGAAAACTCAGATGGTCTCATCAATTTTAAGGAATTTGCTTTTGCTTTTGGTGAGAGCATAATGTATAATCTATTACAACATAATTCTCTTTTTAGTAAATTGTACAAAGGTATCATTCTCTGCATTTCTCATTTAATTGCCCTAGATGTGATATTCAATGGCAGCTTTACTGACAGACTCAAGTTACTTTTTAAACTGCACATACCTCCAGGTAAGTTCACTAAACTATCCTGTTTACATAAAACATAGAAAAGTGATGGCAGAATAAAGACCGAGTAGTCCATCGGGTCTGCCCATTTTTGTTTTCATGTTTAATGGCCATCTTAAATTACCAATGTTGGTGCCTTTTGGTCTTTCATTTTTGCTGCTCTGTGGTCCACTATTGAGATTGAATGACAGATATGGTCTACAGCAGTGCTTTTCAACCTTTTCCCAGTCAAGGCACCCTTTAAAATTATGCTCAATCCCAGAGCTCTCACTAGTCTGAGGGCTTGATCACATCAGGAGATGCATCCAAGCATGTGTAGCACTACCCCCGGAGGAGCCGCTGATTAGATTTGGGATCGGCGTATTTAAGTTACCTCTGTGATGTGTCTAGGGGTGATGACGGTAGTGAGAACAATGACAGAATGTCCAAACAGTTGACTGACGTTTTCAATGCTTTTATTAATCCTGGTCAACACGACCAACAGTCAACTTGAGGAAGACAGTATAGGTTGGTGAAAGAAGAAGAACTTCACAGATTCAGGCCTTGGATGAGGAAAGCAATCCTGCCTTCAATAGCTATACTTTCTCACGTCGCCACTCCAGCCGGAGTGGGTAAAGTGCCACCGGACAGACCTCTCTCACAGGCCTGGCAGCCAGAGCCCCACTTAAACTTCTGGGAAAGGAACAAGTCTCTGCCACAGACTTGGCTCTAATAGGATTTTAGGTTTAAAGATGAGACCTCTGCCACAGGCCTAGTATAAGACTTAAAGATGAGACCTCTGCCACAGGCCTAGTGTAAAGTTTAAATAGTAGAGCAAATCCTCCCAGTATATATTTTTAGGGTTACCGACCGACAGTTTGCCGCATATAACCTGTCAGTGTCCGGTCACCCAGATCCCGGTGGTTAGTTCAAGCCCTATTGGATCACCTGCCTCCGGGTTCTCCTCAGACCGATCCCCCACCGAAACAGCACCCAGCTTGGGATCTTCTCAATAGAGATGGGGGACCCAGTAAGTCACTGGGGCCCCTTTGTAGCATCAGTTACTCCGCGTAGCACGTGCGCCCCGGCCCGGTAGGTCATATCGCCGGGGCCCGTTATGTGCGCACACCCTAAAGGTAGGTGCCGCACCCGGAACTTGCGAAGAACCCCTAGCCCAGGCCTCCGCCACAGAAATACTCTTCCCCAGCATGCTCCACGAGGGAAACTCCTCTAATTGGCTGCTGGGGAAAAGCGGCTCCGCCCGAACCCCTCTGGCGCCACCTACCGTCCAGAGATGAGACCGCACCTCTGGAGAACAGAGTGACCCACAGGACAGCTCGGGGTTGGCGACAGCCAAATTTAACTAAATCAAACACAGATGAGAGCAAGTAAGTCCCTCATCCCACTAGATTTTAAATAGCACCTGTACTGATAAGTACACAGGCGCTACACATGTTTTTTTTTTTTTTAATGTTCCCCACATCGTGTTTCTTAATGGGCTTCTCTATGCTTGTGAATCGCGCAAAAAAAGTTGCTGGCATGTTTTTTTAACTCCTGGTACTTGGGTACATACCTTTTAGCGGGTGGCATCGTATGCATATTTGCTAGATGTGTGGGGGTGCCATAAAGAATTTTTGGCACCTGCCCACGTCTGCAAAAAGTAGCACGTTTGTGCGGGTAAATGGCTGATTTTGCACGTGTTACCACACTGCACTCCCTGAAATGTAGCTTATAAGGCAGAGTTAAGTGGTCTGTCGGTTTTAAATACACCCCTCTCACCCCCTCCCAAATTCTCCCTCCTAGCTCAAATTATGTTTCTCCTCCCACCTCCAAATCCCCCCCCTCCTATCACAAAACCTCTCATCCCACCACATCCCTTTAATCACTACTGTAGTAGTGATGGTGGGAAATAGGAGGAGTGAGCCTGGGGAAGTCAGCTGTGCTTCCCACCCACCCCTCCCCCTTCCTCTCTTCCAGCTCCTCTCCCACCTGTCTGTATGCTTGAGATAACGCTAAACATGGACTTTGCAGGGTTTGATTACTTCCCTCTACTCACAATTTCTACTGCCGGAGCAGGAACGGTGTGGGGAGGAGATGGGGAAGGTAATCTACAGTCTGATCAGAGAGTGATCCCATGTTCACTCTTGTGTACAGAGAGGAGGGACAGAGCACAGCCCGCACCGCCTCCAGGCTTTCTCCTGCACTCTGCACCTATTTGTACTCGTGTCAACAACTCGGGAAGCTGTACGGGGCTGCCTGACCTGTTCTTAGTAAATGATGACATAAGTTTGTAGGACGTAGGCGGGCGGCCCACACAGCTTCCTAAGTTGCCGACAGGATTACAGATAGGAGCAGGCAGGAGGAGAGAGCCTGAAAGAGGTGTGCGTTGTGCTCTCTCTCTCCTGTCTGTACACAGGAGTTAATACAGGTCGCTCTTATCAGACTGTTATGGGGTGGGGCAGTTTTATGTTATTTTGCCATGGCACCCCGATTAAAAAACACTCATCTACAGCACTTCCATTTGGGGAAATCTGGTATTTGGACAGTAGATTACAGATAATAAAATATGTAAGAAAATGCCTTTTATTATTATTTTTTTTATTTGCAACATTACAAAGTAAATAAGGATATGTTTTTTTTTATTTACTATTACTTATGTAACAAATACTTTCAAATGTTTAGACAATACATTTACCATTCTACTTTTTTGTAAAATCTGTTGCATTTTCAGTAATGTTTTTTTTATTCTCTGCTCTGCATTTTCATGTATTAGCTTTTACTGAAGTGAATACTTTAAGCCCTTCAGAAGAAGCCAAGCTTTCCAAAGAAGAACTTATGCATTTCAGTCACCTTCATGGTAAATATAATTATATTCTTGTGGTGCGGAGATGAGGCTTTAAGGTACTTATCCTTGTCAAAGGATGCCACTACACAGATTTTTTTTTTTTTTTTTTTTTGAAAAGCCTATGGCGTGTGAACACACCCAAAAAATGCCACTACACAGATATAATGACAAATTGGAGAAACCCTTTATCTCTGTATTTTAATAAACTGGTCATCAAATCTGCATTTTACTTCACTTGTCCCGTGAATCTATTCTACTTATATTGATTGTTAGCTTCCAAATTTAACTTTTAAGTTTAGTGTGACTTGCCTGCCCATGCCACCATAGTGTGACTTGCCTGCCCATGCCACCATAAAGTAATTAATTAGCTTGTGCTGATTTTATTTTGGATATGCTTTAGTGCCTTAGTTATTTTATACAAATGTAATATATGGCTGTTTAATGCTAGTTATGTTTATTACCAGTTTAAATGTCGGAGGTATATGGTCAAAGGTTTTCTGATTTTGAAATTTACCTCCAAAACCGCATTAAAGGGTTTGTAAAGGTAACATTTTTTTCCTTAAATAGCTTCTTTTACCTTAGTGCAGTGCTCCTTCACTTACCTCATCCTTCGCTTTTGCTTTTAAATGTCCTTATTTCTTCTGAGAAATCCTCACTTCCTGTTCTTCTGTCTGTAACTCCACACAGTAATGCAAGGCTTTCTCCCTGGTGTGGAGTGTCGTGCTCGCCCCCTCCTTTGAGGGGGGAGGGGACGAGCAGGAGAGTCAGGATGCCCACTAACACACAGCTCCTTTCTCTATCTGCAACGTAGAGAGGGTCCTGACTCTCCTGCTCGCCCCCTCCCCCCTCAAGGGAGGGGGAGCACGACCAGGGAGAAAGCCTTGCATTACTGTGTGTAGTTACAGACAGAAGAACAGGAAGTGAGGATTTCTCAGAAGAAATAAGGACATTTAAAAGCAAAATCGAAGGATGAGGTAAGTGCAGGAGGACTGCACTAAGGAAAAAAGAAGCTATTTAAGGAAAAAAATGTACATTTACAACCCCTTTCATTTAAAAGGGAAGTTCTATTATAATTGGTTCTTTTAGTTGGAAGAAAAATGTATTTTCCTCTGGAGACCTGTCATATGACACAGGCATCTGTAAGACCCATGTTTGGACAGTTCTGCTATTTGGCTGATTCTATCTAGCATCAGTCTTTTTGTGACCATTGCTACACCATTGAACACGGGACAGGCCTCCAGAAGTAACCTGCTTCTCCGGGAAAAATGCGATGGTCACTTCAGTCACAATTTTTTGTTTTTTGTAGTGGGGCATTGAAAGTCCAACCCTAACTAGAGCATTAAAAAAAAAAAAACAAAGATATGGGCTTGTTTAGCAGTTAGGGGAAGTTTACCCTGTGCATATTATTTGAGTTATAAACAGCAAAGAAATTCTAGTACCTATCCAAATGCACCCCTGAAAGTTTGACTGCTGTCCGTGTTTCTGTTACTTTTCTATCAGCCTTTGACACCGCTGTCTCTTTGAGTCCTCACATGAGAGATCATACAGAGCTCTGCTATTGTGCTTCACTCCCTCCTACCACATCACCAATCAAAGGCAGAGGATAGTAGGAGGGGTTAAGTGACAACATGGGGGGCTTTGGTGTCACTGCAAACAGACAGCAGCTTCAAAGACTGATACAGTAGGTGCACGCGATATTGTGTCAATCTCGCTCCCTTTCTCGGCGAGATTGAGCACCTACGAGCCCCATCGCGGGAGCCAGCGCCGAGCTGGCTTGCCGCGATGGAGACAGAGCCGTCATAGAAGCGGCGGGAGATCCGACTTGGATTCCCGCCAATTCTACACGTGTGCGGCGTTTGTTATGAATCCTGAGGGGGAAGTCCCCGCCGGATTTTAAATAAAAATTTGGCATGGGTTCCCCCCTCAGGAGCATACCGGGCCCTTAGGTCTGTTATGGGTTGTAAGGAGAGCCCCCCTACGCCGAAAAAAACGGCGTAGGGGGTCCCCCTACAATCCATACCAGACCCGTATCCAAAGCACGCTACCCGGCCGGTCAGGAAAGGAGTGGGGACGAGCGAGCGCCCCCCCCTCCTGAGCCGTACCGGGCTGCATGCCCTCAACATGGGGGGGTTGGGTGCTCTGGGGCAGGGGGGCGCACTGCGGGGCCCCCCCACCCCAGAGCACCCTGTCCCCATGTTGATGAGGACAGGGCCCCTTCCCGACAACCCTGGCCGTTGGTTGTCGGGGTATGCGGGCGGGAGGCTTATCGGAATCTGGGAGCCCCCTTTAATAAGGGGGCCCCCAGATACCGGCCCCCCACCCTAAGTGAATGGATATGGGGTACATCATACCCCTACCCATTCACCTGGAGGAAAAGTGGTAAAAACACAAATAAAAAACACAGGGTATTAAAATATTTTATTAGTCTGCTCCGGAGGCTCCCCCTGTCTTCTTTAGCTCTTTTACCAGGGGGAGCTTCTTCTTCCGATTTCCGGGGGTCTTCTCCTGCTCTCCGGGGTCTTCAACGCTCTTCTGTGACGACTTCTCCACTCCGGGGGTCGTCTTCTATGTTCGCCGCTCCCCGCTCCTGACTCGGCGCACCCCGGTTCTTCCTCCCGCTGTCCGGTGCCTTCTCCTTCTTCCGCTGTTCTGTGACGTCTACTCTTCTTCCGCTGTTCTGTGACGTCTTCTACTTCTCCCTTCAGGCCGCTGTGCTGTGACGTCTTCTCTTCTCCCGATGCTGACACGTCGCCTCTTCTCGCTGCAATGGCGGGTGCGTGGCTTGCATCGGATTTATATAGGCCTCACAGTCCCATCATGCTCCGGTAGGTACCACGTGGGTAGGTATCACATGGGTAGGTACCAGAGCATGATGGGACTGTGAGGCCTATATAAATCCGATGCAAGCCACGCACCCGCCATTGCAGCGAGAAGAGGCGACGTGTCAGCATCGGGAGAAGAGAAGAAGAGAAGACGTCACAGCACAGCGGCCTGAAGGGAGAAGTAGAAGACGTCACAGAACAGCGGAAGAAGGAGAAGGCACCGGACAGCGGGAGGAAGAACCGGGGTGCGCCGAGTCAAGAGCGGAGAGCGGCGAACATAGAAGAAGACCCCCGGAGCGGAGAAGACGTCACAGAAGAGCGGTGAAGACCCCGGAGAGCAGGAGAAGACCCCCGGAAATCGGAAGAAGAAGCTCCCCCTGGTAAAAGAGCTAAAGAAGACAGGGGGAGCCTCCGGAGCAGACTAATAAAATATTTTAATACCCTGTGTTTTTTATTTGTGTTTTTACCACTTTTCCTCCAGGTGAATGGGTAGGGGTACGATGTACCCCATATCCATTCACTTAGGGTGGGGGGCCGGTATCTGGGGGCCCCCTTATTAAAGGGGGCTCCCAGATTCCGATAAGCCTCCCGCCCGCATACCCCGACAACCAACGGCCAGGGTTGTCGGGAAGGGGCCCTGTCCTCATCAACATGGGGACAGGGTGCTCTGGGGTGGGGGGGCCCCGCAGTGCGCCCCCCTGCCCCAGAGCACCCAACCCCCCCATGTTGAGGGCATGCAGCCTGGTACGGCTCAGGAGGGGGGCGCTCGCTCGTCCCCACTCCTTTCCTGACCGGCCGGGTAGCGTGCTTTGCATACGGGTCTGGTATGGATTGTAGGGGGACCCCCTACGCCGTTTTTTTCGGCGTAGGGGGGCTCTCCTTACAACCCATAACAGACCTAAGGGCCCGGTATGCTCCTGAGGGGGGAACCCATGCCGAATTTTTATTTCAAATCCGGCGGGGACTTCCCCCCTCAGGATTCATAACAAACGCTGCACATGTGTAGAATTGGCGGGAATCCAAGTCGGATCTCCCGTCGCTTCTATGACGCGCACGTTGGAATGTGCTGTCACTATTCCAGTGAGTGCGAGATGTCGGCGAGATCTCGGCACCATGTCGCCGAGAATCAGCGCGATGCTGTCGTGCTAAAAACACAATATCACAAACACCTACTGTAGCACAGGAACAGAAACATGGACAGCATTTAAACACCACCTATAGAGTATAAGGGGCTGTGTCTGCTCTGCATAAGAGAAGCGGACACGGAACAGTCATCCTCCTGCTCAGCAGGGATCAACAAACAGGTTTCCCCGCTGAGCAAGCAGACTCTTGGTGGAATCTGCCCCATGAGAAGGGAGCCTAATTCAATTAACATACACAGAGTGAACCTCTTTAAGTCTGGTTTTATTGCTGTTCTTGTTTTTATCTTTATGACACTAGGACAAAGGGAATTGGGGTCACTGGGACATAATCGCACCAGCAGCAATAAAAACGTCTAAGCTTCCCCCACACTAAAGTTTTTTGATGCTGAATTTTTTTCATTTTGTAGACTTTTTAGAACTTCTTTTTCCTCTGTACTTCTGTCATTAATAGGAGAAAGGAAAAATCTCCCGAGTGTAGACAAAAATGGCAGTAAAAACCTGTGAAAAGTTCCAGCCCTGATTAAAAATCTAATACAAAACAAAAGACATTGGCTGGAACTGGCTTTATAACCGTCATGTATTGGCTGTGTTTGGACTAGTTTAGTAGCTTATGTATCAGTAATAAAGATATTGCAGTTGAACAGTCTAATTTCACTCCATATTTTGATGTTGGGTAGTGCCCGTGTATCTTTATAAAGACACTTGGACAGTGCTGTTATATACAAAATGGATATTTAAAAGGACAATGAATAAAACTATTGACACTCTACTACAAAAAAGTTTTGTGAATTTTCTAGATGAAGTACCAAAACATTTTCTGTGTTTTTTTCCCTAACAGTAACCTCTCCTACAGAAAATCACAGTCCTGATGACAAAACAAAGAGCCCAGAAAAAGGTACGCTTGTACATGTACCATCCATGTATAGCATGAAAGTCTAAAGCTGGCCATGGAAAATATGAGAGAGCAGTTCCAGTCTCTCAATAGCTGTAGCTGCTGACTTTTAATAAACAGCCACTCACCCATCCCAGCCATTTTCTCCCTGTGTCCTCTCTCGCCGGCATCTTTACTATTGGCACCCGGCTGTGACAGCTTGCAGCTTCACAGTTGGGTGACTACTGCATATGCGTGAGCGGTGCTGCGCACTGTGAATGGCCCACAGTCTTCTGAGACTTGTCATGTGTCCCAGAAGACTTAGGCAGGGAGGGGGGGGGAGAACTTCTGATATTCTAGGTAGTCGGAAAGTGAAAGTGGGGGCAGGTACCTTTTGAGTGGAGCTCCGCTTTAAGGCACAATCTGTCTAAGGCCCCTTTCACACTTTTGCGACTTGTCGTGCAAATTTGTACTGCAAAGTCGCATGACAGGTCGTACCCCATGATTTCCAATGAGTACCATTCATATATGTGCGTCTTTAGGTTGCAACGACTTCAAAGTAGTCCCGTACTACTTTGGTCCAACTTTGATATGACTTAAGGTTCATAGACCTCAAGATTACACCGGCATTGCTTCAAGACGCGAAAGCCTAAATGGAGTACATTGGCACCTGCAGCAGATTGCACAGGCAGTGTGTTCCAGAATGGTGTGGGAAATGCACATGGAACATGTCTGTCCTGCACCACGTTTTGGTGTAGATCGGCCCTAAGGCTGCATTCACACCTAGGCGTATATACGCCTGAAGCGCGACGCCGCAGCCGCCCCTAATACGCTGGAGGGGTGATTTTACATGGTCGGCTATGGAGATGGTTCACATCTCCACGCCGAACGCCGAGACGCCTGAAGCTCAAAAGAAGTCCCGGACCCTTTTTTTCGGGCGGCTTCGGCGTTCGGGCATAGCCGACCATGTAAAAAATCACCCCCCCAGCAAAAAACAATGTTTAAAACGTCGCGTTTTGTCGCCGCAAATCGTGGGACAAAACGCCTATTTGAGGTCGCCGCAATACGCGGCAGATCACCTACGCTGAGGTGTGAATGGAGCCTAAAGGTTGTGCAACAAAATATTAGGTTAACAGATCTGTCATTTTTGTCAATGTAGTATTCATTTGTTTTATTATATAAAATATTCTGTTAAATCAAAAGCAAATCAGATTTTTAATAAATATATAATAAACAATGAATACAAATTACTATTTTCAGTTTCATGTTATTTCTGAGAAAATTGTAGAAGGGGAGCAGAAAATTTGTTAGCATTTGGAAGTGAACAGATGTATTTTGAAGTGAACAGATGTGAATCAAGCAGGGAGCACAATCAGAAGCCTTCACAGCAAATCTTTAGATACAGTGGCCCAGATTCAGGTACGACTTGCGCGGGAGCAAGTGTGATTTGCGCCGCGCAAGTACGGATTTGCTCCCAGGCAAATTTGCGGGTGACCCAGAAAGCAAGCTAAGCCTGAAATGTGCTATTTTTGCACGGAGGCAGTTTCTCTGCCCCGGCGCAATTAAGGGGCAATTTTGCTCAGGGAGCAACTTGCGCTCTCATGGTTTTCCCTCAGCAAATATGCAAATGAGGAACTGCCACTGATTCATAAACTTGCGTGTGTGAGGAGCATTTTGCTCCCAAAGCGCGCAAGCTGTTTGGCCGGGGCAAATTTGCACTTTATAAAAGCAGGGGCAAGTTAGCAACAGATGGCCACAGGTCAGCTGGAGAGCAACTACAGCACTCCTCACCGTGTGTAGGGACTACAAACAAACAAAAAAAAAAAAAACTTTGAGCATAAACTAAATATAGAAAAGCTCCTAATCTGAGCAAAAAAAAAATATCCCCAAAAAAAGAAAATATAAGCATAATCAAAATAAATAGAAAAAGCTAATTATTTGAGCACCAAGGGATAGGTAAAAAATACAAAAAATAAAAGGAAAATCATTATTTTTTTTTGGACATCCTTGTGCCAAGGGTGCCCCGGCTCTGGCTCCTCAGTCTGCGTGGTTGAGCCTGTGGTGGGGATGGAGCATGGGGTGGGGATGGAGGGGGGGGAGGAGCATCAACCCCTACTTCCTCACTCCTGGCAGGTGGTGCCTGCATGCCCTCCATGGCGTTGGCCAGGCGGGTGAGCACGCTGTTGGTTTGGGCCAACATCCGCATCTGCCGGGTGGTATTGGTCCTCTGCTGCCGCCGGGTTAATCTCCCCTCCTCCCGCACAGCATCAGTGTTGGCCTCCACCGCACCTGCCAACCTGCTCACCTCCGCTGTTAGCAAAGCGATGGCGCCCTGCTTCTCGACCATGCAGGTGACCATGGCTCCACAGTTGGCACTGACTTCCTCCAAGCTCTCAGTATCCCGTATCCCCCGGTCAGCATGCAGGGTGAGGGCCTGCTGCAGAGAGGAGGAGGAGGATGCCAGGCTGTCCGCCACCCGCCTCAAGTCTCCCACCATGTCCCCTATATGGCGGGTCTGCCGGGCCTGCTCCTCCTGCAGACCTTCACGGAGGCTGGAGGGTACACCCCTCGTTTTACATAGAGCCTTCCTTGGAGGAGAGGCTGGGGCACGAACTGAGGGAGAAGAAGGGGAGTGGGCCACACTGGAGGGAGGGACACTGGAGGGGGGGACACTGGAGGGGCTTGCCCTGGAGGGGGATGACGTTATGGTCGGGGGGTGGTGGGGAGGTCAGGGATGGTAGGATCCTCCTGGAGGTACACAGATTCATCCAGGTTGAGGATAAGGGACTCCTCCACCACTTCCTCCTCCCTAGATGGACTCTGGCCGATATCCTCCTCCACCAACATGCCCAGTATCTGCAGGGGGCCTGACTGGACCCCATGATGTTCTGGGGATCGCGTGGGTCGCCCTACAGCCGACGATGGCCCAGCCTCATCATCAACATCTGTGGATGACACAAAAAAAATATGTTGCTGGAGCAACACACTTATCACATGTTCCCTTCTACCCCCTCCCATGATACACAGCAAATATGAGAAATAAAACTTTTTACATCTTCCCTTCTACCCCCTCATATGTTCCCTTCTACCCCCTCCCATGATACACAGCAGATATGAGAAACAAAAACTTGTTACATGTTCCCTTCTACCCCCTCATATGTTCCCTTCTACCCCTCCCATGATACACAGCAAATATGAGAAATAAAAACTTTTTACATCTTCCCTTCTACCCCCTCATATGTTCCCTTCTACCCCCTCCCATGATACACAGCAAATATGAGAAATAAAAACTTTTTACATCTTCCCTTCTACCCCCTCATATGTTCCCTTCTACCCCCTCCCATGATACACAGCAAATATGAGAAATAAAAACTTTTTACATCTTCCCTTCTACCCCCTCATATGTTCACTTCTACCCCCTCCCATGATACACAGCAAATATGAAAACAAAAAACTTCCCAGTCCCCAACAGTGGAGTCGTAGCCTGGGACTCCCTCCACCTGCTCCAGCGCTAGACTTTGCGCGATCACCTCCTCATCAGGATTTAGACGGATCTTGCAGGGTGGTCCTCCTCCCGTGCCACTCATATGCTTACGGATAAGCACAAGCTTATCCCGGACCCTACGCCGCATGTCATTCGACTTCTTTTGAATGTCCTCCCACGTCCTTTCTTCATTACCCAGGGCATTTATGTCCAGGGTAATGCCATCATAGATAGCCCTCTTTTGGGCTACAGTGGAGTGCTACCGCTGGGCACCATACAGCACATCACTATGGCGCGTGAGTGCCGCAAGAAGTATCTCCATCTCTGAAGCTATAAAATTAGCTTTTTTTTTTTTTTTTTTTCATGAGGAGGTGCCATATCAGCAAAAAGGGCAAAATTACCTTGCTCGGGGGGGGGGGGGGGGGGGGTGGTGGGAAAAGCAGGATGTAATTTTGCACAGGACCTGCGCAGGTCTGCCCCTATTTATTTGCTCAGTGCAAGCAGGTGGGCAAAATTTGCCCTGAAAATAAGAGCAAACCACTGCTGAGTGGAAAAAAGATCATTTGCATAGGGCACACCCACTTTCACTTGCGCTGCCTTACGCCCTGATTTTTGCCTTACAAAGGAGCAAGTTAGCAGACAAAAGGAATCCTGAATCAGGTGGCAATCTTTCCAATTTGCCCCAGCGCAGAGCAAATCAGCTGCTCTTCACATGTGCAACTAATGGGCAAATCTACCTGAATCTGGGCCACTGTTTTTCAGTTTGTCCAATCAATCTTTCTTCCTTGAAATTGGCTGACTTACTGGAGTACTGGTCTGCTTGAGCCCATAGACTTGAGATTATTATCCAATTCAGCAGCGATTACCTTCTTTTAATGATTTAGCCACGTGCATATTTACATTTTCAAATTAAATGAAACTATAGTTTACAAGCATAATTTCCATCTTTACACAAAATCAATTTAGGAGTTGCTATCCAGTAAAAACATTGATTTATGAAGTGGCTTGATGTCATGGATTCCTCACATACAGATAGTTTCAGTGCAAGTAAAGAGACTTTTCTGTGGTTACTTCATAAAAAATAGTGGGCCAGATTCAGCTAGATCCGCGCAATATTTGCGTGGGCAAAGGGCAACGATTTTTGCTCTGCGCCCACGCAAATATTTTGATATGCCCGCGATTCACGGAGCAGTAGCTCCGTAAATTGCGCGGGCGATATGCTAAATAGCCCGGCGTAAGGGCGCCTAATGTAAATGATCCCGCCGGGGGCGGGAATCATTTAAATTAGGCGTGCTCCCGCGCCGAGAAAACATCGCATGCTCCGTCGGGAAACTTTCCGGACGTGCATTGCGGCAAATGACGTCGCAAGGACGTCATTTGCTTCTAAGTGAACGTGAATGGCGTCCAGCGCCATTCACGAATCACTTACGTAAACGACGTGAAATTTAAATTTCACGAGCGGGAAGGGCGGCTATACTTTAGCATTGGCTGCCCCTGCTATAGCAGGAGCAACCTTGCGCTAAAGTCGCCGTACGGAAACTCCGTACCTTGCGTGGGCAGGGCCCGCGCAACTTTTGTGAATCGGTGGTAGTATGCAATTTGCATACTATACGCCGATCACAATGGCCGCTCCCCCTAGCGGACAACGCAAGAATGCAGCCTGAGATATGAAGGCATAAGGAGGCTTATGTCTGTCATATCCTAGGCTGCAGTCCGCGTAGCGATGTTCCTGAATCAGGGGCATTCGCTACGCGGGAGCAAAACAGCTATTGCGCCGCGCAACTGCTTCTTGAATCTGGGCCAGTGTGTGGGATTTTAAGGGGCAGCAAGTTGGCAGTTTTGATATTTGTTTTCATTTATTTCTTATTTAAAGGAAAAGGTAAAATTGACATCCAGGCATATCTAAAGCAATGGCAAGATGAACTGGTGCGTAAAGAGGAAAGCATTAAAGATTTGCCCAGAATGAACCAGGTAAGGAGTGTGCAAACCTTGTGGAAAATAGTTATACTACTACTTTCCATCGATTGACATGTACTATTTATTGTCCATCGTTTGACTGAACTGAATTGAACCTTTTTGGCACATAGATGTACAATGCAGAGAGATATGAGAAAGTATAACTTAGGACTTTGTCCATCTAAATCTGATATGGAGATGCCTTAGTTTGTTGTATGCCGACATTTCTTACTATACTACCAGCAATTAAAATCACACATGGGAACTTCAGGGAACTCATTTATATTAGTATTTTGGCCACCCAAACTAAGGAGGAGGCTTATCTGTTTTGCTAAAAATCAATCCCTGTGATTGAACTATTGTGTTCTTATAAATCTCTCCCCAGTCCCAGTTTATCCAATTTTCAAAGACTTTATACAACTTATTTCATGGGGATCCTGAAGAAGAACTGTTGTATCGTGCCATTGCTGCTGTGACCAGCCTTCTCCTGCGAATGGAAGAAGTGGGCAGGAAGCTGCAGAACTCTACATCTCCAGTCAAGACTCCATCGCCAGAGACCAGTACAAAAGACATCACTCAGGGTGATGGATCACCAAAACAATTGGACAGCACTATTTCCCAGCCTCCCAAAGAAAACACAGAATGGTCTTTTGCTTTTGAACAGATCCTTGCCTCACTGCTAAATGAACCTTCCCTTGTTAGATTCTTTGAAAAACCTACTGAGCTGAAAGCCAAGTTACAATCTGCGAAGACCTCACAAATTCGAGCTAGCAAACGAGTGTGAGTATTTTGACTGTCGATCAGTTACACAGACATGAAGATGCCACATTTCCTGTTACATTCTGTTCTCAGATGTTTTGAAGTTCATAATCACTTTTTTACATTTTTAGGGCTACAATGCAGTTTATTTACTTGGGTGGAGCCTGCACTTCCAATGCACTATATCTAGAAATTTGCATTCCAAGAAAGGGAATTTATTGATGCATTCTAGTATAATGTTAATATTGTATTATGTTGTTGTTGTATAGGAAAGTGATTATTTAAAAAAAAATTACCATGTTTAACTCCCAATCTTTTTGGCACAATTAATGCTGTACATTAAGACAGAAAATAGCCAATAGTCTTGATGGAAATACTGAATTCTGCTTGATGTTAAGGTGAAATGCAGATGCATGAATTGTGATTTGATGTGAGCATTCCTTTACCTGCTGTAGAAAACGTATTAGAGGTGTCTACATTCCCCTGAGGGCAACAAGTGTAATGTATTACTTGATGCACTGGATAATTCGGACACCTGGAAAAACATAGGTAATGAATTCTCTGTACAAAATATCACTATAATGATAATATCACTGTCTTGCTAGCAAGTTTTGTGTTATTATGCTTTCAGGGCCAAGTGCATTTTTAATAACGTCACTAATGCTGTCCCATGGGTTTCAGTTACAATACAGATAGTAGGATTCCATCTCTTACATGTTGGTAAATTATAATTTTTTCTGTGAATTCAGTCCTAACTGTACTCAGTTCACAGTAAGCTTTGCACATGACATAGAGAGAGAGAGAGAGAGAGAGAGAGAGAGAGACATCATAGTGAATAATGGCAGTTCACTGGTGCATAATTTTGGTAAAAACAGGAACTGCAGTGGCAGTTTCCTGTTCTCAACTTTTACCCCATGTGCTGGGGCTTTCTGTGCACAATTTATCTTGGATTGTATACTGAATGGGTCAGGTCATGGCAGGCCATATGGTGATGAGCTGGCATTTATCATACGTAAAATCCTTGTATCTTTATTGTTCTAGAGACTGATGGGACATCTGCAAAGGGTTTATTGAACCTTCAGTTATTAAATTAGCCTTTTTTACACCTGCCTGGTTTAGCCCTAGGAACACTGGGATTATCATTCCCATAAATTGACCACATCCTACTCACACTTTTTCTTTCCAGTATTTGTAAAGCTACCTGTACACATAACAATACAATTATTCAGTATAACAATTGTTAGAATGTTTTACAAATCTGTTGCACTTCAATCAAATCTATTCGATCAAAAGACTTAAAAAATCCATTTGAACTTAAAGCGGGGGTTCACCCTATAAACAAAAAAAAAATTCTTCTAGCATAAAATTAGGCATAGTAGCGCGAGCTACAGAATGCCTGTCTTGATTTTTTTAGCCCGGTACTCACAGTGCAATCATACATTGAAGATACCGACTCCCCGCGGGGAATGGGTGTTCCTATCCAGACGGAGGATGATTGACGGCCGGCTCTGGCACGTCACGCTTCTCCGGAAATAGCCGAAATAGGCTTGGCTCTTCACGGCGCCTGCGCATAGTCTGTGCGCAGGCGCCGTATAGCGCCGTGAAGAGCCGAGACCTACCCCGGCTGTCTTCGGGGAGCGTGACGTGCCAGAGCCGGCCGTCAATCATCCTCCGTCTGGATAGGAACGCCCATTCCCCGCGGGGAGTCGGAATCTTCAATGTACGATTGCACTGTGAGTACCGGGCTAAAAAAAATCAAGACAGGCATACTGTAGCTCGCGCTACTATGCCTAATTTTATGCTAAAATGTTGCTATGGAGGGTGAACCACCGCTTTAACTAAATGTATCTTCTCTTTGTTGTGTATATGATTGATTACATATTGTTATGTGTACAGCTAGCATATATTAATAACGTGGAATGTTGAGTGCAAAGGACAATTTTTGCCAGTATTCAGAGCTGCTGTTGATTTTAGACCTGTTTGTGCAGCCTTTGTGTTGGTGATGTATTGTATTTTATTCTGCTTTGTTTTTAACATATGTTTCACTGCTTATATAGATTTGGCTGAACAGATACAAGTATACAATATGATTTTCTATTTAAAAGATTCAATAGTTTACTTACAGCAGTATCTGAATGCTGCATGTTTTGGCCAGCTGTTTTTTTTTAGATATTGCTGGTACTGTAAAGGGCCATACACACTGACATTTGGCCCATGTTTACGGCAGCCGGTTCGACATAAGCCAGCTGTTTGGCCGGCTTCTGTTATAAGGGCATGAGCGAAAAAGGTCTGTCATTCGGCACTGAATTAACTGATGGTGTCTTCTGGTAGGGGGATCAGTCAGCCCCCCCCTTTCAAAACAGAATAGCTCAGCGGGGGATGTGATTGTACTGATATCAAACAGTTAGTACAGTGGTTCCCCTTGAGGTCTTCCTTTTTTTTTATATGTTCAGCCCAGTGGGTTCAACAAGAAAAAACTTCTAGTGTATACTAGGCTTAAGTAGTAGGATAACTTGAAATGCAGTTGACATCTACACACAGTGGATGAAATCACTATGGTTTTCTAAGCTAATATTGTTGAAAATGCAGTATGTTATTAATTCATAACTAATGAATCTGCTAATCTTCTAAGCACTCTGGAGCTCGTGCAGTGATGTTGAAAAGTAGTGGGGTTCTTCTAAGGCCAGTCTAGGCACTTCCAAGTATTGGTAACCTTAGGTCTACTTTTCACATTTATTCCGCAACTGATTGGAAATTGTGAGGGCCTAAATGTGGACGTACTGAAGGGCGTACAACTAAAAGAACCTCAGCAAGTAGTTTTCAATGGTAACAATTATCTGGCAGAGCAACATCTGCTAACTTTAAATGTAAGAAACCTTTTAAACTGTCAAAGTTGCAGTTTGTACCACTTCATGGACAATGTGGATTCTGTTCTTGGTCTAGCCAAGATGATTTTTTTTTCATAGATAGACCAGTCTCTCTGTGCTCAGGTGGGTTTATGGACATAAATGGATTTTGGTCACAGAACTTCTAGGACAAATTCTGCAATAATCGTATAGTAGCGTTTTCTCTATATGATGATGCAGGTACATTTTAATGTTGTGCGCATGATTATATATTGGACCAAGGAGCCTAACAGCCACAATGTTTTTAATTATCAGCTCAGGACTTGTCTACAAGTATGCAGAAAATGTAAAATGACCTTTCCTTTTGTCTCTAAATTACAAATGGATGAAGCCATCTAGAAACTACTAGAAACCTGTCGTCTTTAACTTTCCTGCAGATCAGGCTCTGGTGAACCTGAAAATGCACAGTGAATTTGAACTTACCGGCTTGCTTCAATAAGTATATACTCGCATGCGCTAGCTTCATACAAACATACGTTTGAGGAAGTGTTTATTACCATTTGCTGCACAATTTGCTCATATCTAGTCATAGATCTTCATCTTTTTCCAGAACAAATAGTTGTAAGTAAAATCAGAGGGATTGGAATGAAAAAAAAAAAAAAATTGTCCGCATCTGATACTCTATTTTTGGTGTGTGGTGTATACTTTTCTATGCTTTGGTACTCTCTAGTCCACACTTACTTAAAATCCATTTTAGCGGCACTGCAGTAATCTGGCTATCTTATGTACATTAGCCTGTTAAAATAGGATTGTTGTCATGTCATGGTTCACTTGTCGATAAATCAAATGTTTTTTTAAGAAATATCAACATTGTCATATACACAGTCCAGTTAAGGCAGCCAAAGAAATATTACACTTCAGAAAACGCTGTTGACATTTCTTGGGAAGAATACCAATTTAGTTCCCATTGCAAATGTGGCAAAGCTTCTGGATCATTCATGGATACTTTAACCTAAGAACCTGCATCATGTTTTTCTTTTCTTTGGGGATGGAAGAATTTCAAATTTCCCAAAAGCCGCTATCTGCATCAGAACTGCTAATACAGTATAAAACATGTACACAGCAAATGTATGTAGCTTTATATGCTGTTTTCATATCTTAAATATATTATTAAATGGGATTAAAGTTCCTCACAAACGTTAATTGCACCTTTCTCTATTGTATTAAACAAATACAAATATTGTAGGTTGTCCTTTCCCCAGCAGCCCTGCCAGTCTTATACTTGCCTGTCCTAAATCCACCAAGCATGGAATATGTACTCTGCATCAGACTGAAGTAAGAGTGTACAGCACAGGTGTGGGCCTGGGCTAAAAGATTTGCATACTCATCGGTGATCAAGGACACGCATGTATGAGGCTGGGTTCACACTTGTCCGACAAACGCTCCGACATTGGGAGCTCATGTCGCATGACGTGTGAAAATCAATGTTTCCCTATGAGAGCCGTCTTAACTGGTCCGACACAAGTCGGTCCGACTTTAAAAATGGTCGCTGTACTACTTTGGGCCGACTTTGATCCTACTTCATCCCATTGAATATCATTGAAGTCGGATCAAAGTAGGAGCCTTGTCCTTACCATCCGACTTGTGGCATCCGACACAGCAGTAAAAGGAATTTATCTCACTCTGGGATTGTTTTGATTGGTCAAAGAACAAGTCAGACTATTACAAAGTCGGATCAAAGTAGTATCCTGTTTATGAAAGGATGGATGTAGGACCAATGTCACAGAGCAAAGTAGGATGAAAGTCATGTAGTATAGTGTGAACCCAGCCTAAGAGAGGGGCACAAAAATGTTTAAAAGTGTAGTTATCTTTACAGTATAGAGATTGTGCCTAAATCTCCCCCGCTACCTAAAGTAGCCCCCACTCCAGATACATATTTTACATCAATTAGGTGGTCACTAGCCACAGCCTGCAGGAATCTTCACAGTCTTCTGTTGATACCTTGCATGCTGGCTACACTATAAATTCCATGAGGCTGTCTTCTGTGCAAATGGACCATGTTTATTGAAGCTACAACCACAACAAAGCCAGATTATTGAAGCTGAACATTTACTGACAGTTATGCATGGTTTTCAATCATCCCTGCAGATTATGGCTCTAAACAAGTATGCATGTGACAGTTAAAGTTGAACTCAAGGCAAGGCAAGTTTTTTTTTATTACCTACCAAAATGCCCTTACAAGACTTTGCTGAGTGTAGAAAATTGTAAACAATGGTATTATTCAAGACTTGCCATGTGAAATTCTAGATTCAATTCACAAAGGTTTACACAAGGATAAGTGTTTTTATTTTCAGCTATGCAGCTAATTTTTAAACATCATTGGACTCAAAATAACTAGCTGAAATAACTGTCACTTATACAAAAGTAAGTACCTTTTTGTATGGCATTGTGTTTTTTTTTTTTTTTTTTACTTTCTATTCTCCTGGTTAAACGGGAACCTTTAGTGTCACTTTTAAACTATCTTTCTTGATTGTACATCACAGGACAGGCTAATAATTCATAAACCAAACTGGTTGAACAGCTGCCTTTAGGCGATTGGCTACTGGCAGAGCAAAAGCGGAAAGGACAGCATTGCCTAACCCCTCCTATTCTCAGAAGATTTTGCTAGTGTTCTTAGGTAATTAAAATCTTCTATCCATCTGAGAGAAGCTTGTTCTTTTTATTTTATTATTTTTTTTGCATCTTTTCTGAATGCATTTCTTCTAGTCCCTAGCTGCTGTATTGCCAAAGTGGCTCTTCTCAGCAGCTTTTCAGATGAGGTAACTCCTCTGCAGCACTATGGGGGTTCGCACCTGGACCTGAATCCTGAGTTTGGCATTCACTTTGACACATAGTGCATTATGTTGAATTAGCTGCAGGTTGCTATATACTTTCAGGATCATAGTCCAGCAGAAGGGTGAAGGTCTGGATAGGGTTTCTACCACCCTTCTTACGGTGGTCTGAAACTGTAGATTCAGGTAGGCTAAGGCTTGTGTCCTGCCTTGATGCCCAGTGTGCTTTTACATTCTGGCCCCTTAGGGCTTAACCTGGAGTGATGACTGGGACTTCTTTGATCTCAGCAGAGAGCAGCTTGGTTTGTTAATTTAAATTTTGTGCTCTTTTGTGTCAGGGATGAAAGCTAGGAATTCTGGGTCATCTACCCAGCCTCCCTCCCAGTAATCAGTTCTGTGTATGCACATGGCATATATCAAGTGACTGCTCTCTACTCCCTGCAACAGGATATAGCATGTACAAAGCAACCTATTGAACGTGACTGATCACAAAAGTGCTTTCTCCTGCTGCAGCTTCTGTTGTAAGTACACCTAGCAGAATTCCATTCACACACATGATGGATCAGAAATGCATGGTACCAGAGGCTTCAGGACCCACAGCTCTTGTTCAGTTGGTGGTTAGTGGAGGGTCAGCATCATCCCTTTTAGGAATCCTAACATTGGGCTTGGGCTTGTTGGTCATTAGACTGCGTTGATGTGTCCCATTGGTGAATACATGTCCAGTCTGTGTCCTGTACTATATGATCAAGTACATTTTTTTTTGCCTTACCTGTAAAATACTTTTCTTAGAGTACATAACAGGGCTCAGGTCAAAGTTACGTAGCTGGTAAGTTGATTAAAGACACCAGTCCATCCAGTTCAACCTCTGATATTTTTGTCTGTGTTTAAGTCAAAACCATTTCCCATTATATTGGGCACACTAAGATGCCTTCCCTTATTTGTTGTTATCAACTCATTTTATTGCTTCAGTCACCTGAAAGGAGCTTTTAAATTATGTATTCTTTATAAAATTTTCAATACAAAAAACACAGCTGTAGGTACTATAATCATTACATCTCCAAATCGCCCCCCCCCCTCTTCCACCCAAGTGTATTTTATTATTGAACCATTTCCACGTATTCCTTATGCTTATGAGTTCACTTCCAATATCTGTTCTAGGCTTTTTTCCCTTACAGGGGGTATCCTCTCTTCTTCAGCCATGATTTCCCAAATTTTTCAAATTCCTTATAATTTCCTCTCTTTGTATAGACTGCCTTTTCCCTCCATACTGTCTTACTTATTATTCTAACCCAATCCCTTACTGATGGGGGTCTCACGGATTGCCATCTCTGCGCTATCAATTTTCTTGCTTGGAACAGGCATCATACCACTGCTACAGTTATACTTGCCATTTTACCTATTTCCTTCCCAAGGCCAAAGACACACATTCTGTGGTCCATTTCCATCACAGTCCCGTATGTTGCATTTATAGTATCTAGGACCTCTGACCAATATCAAAACAGTTTTGGACACCTCCATATCCTGTGGATCAGGTCCCCTGTCATCTGGGGCACTTGTCGTCCGTTCTTTGTCCAAACAAGAATAGTCTCTTAGGTATATAGTATGTCCTATATAACGGCATCAAATGCAAGACTTTCTGTGCGGGGGAGACTGACACCAAGTGCCCCTTTCTCTAATATCCATCTCCATTGCGCCTCTGTTATTTCTCCAACATCCTCTTCCCACCTTTTCCTACTCTTGATTGATTCCGGGCCTTCGATACTTCTACTACACATTTGTGTGTATACTTCGTAGATAAGTCCCTTGCTCGTATACAGTTTGATTACTCTTTGAAGGAGGGGGGTTTTATTCCATTCTGGGCCTTCTCTCTTAAACTGCATACCCAATGCGTGGCTAACCTGCAGATATTTGTAAAATTAGTGATTTGGTATATCATATTCTCCTCTCAGGTCTGCAAATGTTTTTAAAGTGTTTCCCTCATATAACTGGGATAATCTATTTATCCCCCTTATTTCCCATTCTCTGCATTTTTCTATAGCCGCCAGCTCCTGTAGGTTCCTGTTGTTCCAGAGTGGGGTATCATCTGTTACCCCCTCATATCCCATTATTAACTTAACTACTTTCCACACTTTATTACCATCTTCACTGTAGGGTTTCTATACAGAATAGAGTCAGCCTCCAACACCTCTATTAATGTATTATATAATGCTCCTAGTGTCATCAAGCACTACATCCCCCAGGTGTTGTAACTGAGCAGCTAAGTAGTAGCTCCGGGGGTGTGGCGCCGCTAGCCCCCCCCCCCTCCTTGTGTTGGTGACTAGAGTTTACAGGTTAGAAAAAAAAATGATATGCAATCCCAGGGATTTTTTTTTTTCTTTCTTATTTATAACTGTGTATGCTAGAAAATTTCCCAGCAGATTAACACAGACTTTAAACTGGGATGTAAATTCAATGATCGGGATGCAAGTTTATAACATGAATTGTCACCGTCGTAGAACTTTTCACCACAATATTTATCAAACAGTAGCAAATCTCTGTTCAATAACCTAATTCTTTCTTCATTAGTTATTTAGATGATGGTACCCCTATCTGGTAATTATTGTAAGGTTAATTGAGGCCTGCCCCTTGTTATTTCTTCTTCATATGGTTTGATGTACCACAAAAATACCCAGGTAATAAGATCTTAAAGTTTGAATGCACATTTAAAACAAAAAAAATGGGAAACCCCTCTTCAGTTAGGGTCACATGCATAGGTGAAGCCAGGCTGGTCTTTAAATGTTTGAAACTCAGTCCAGCAACCTAGAGCACTTGTTGATTTTTCTGTATGGCCTATGATAAACAGTGTTTTCGGTTTGTTAAATTTAAAAGTTTTGATTTGAGTTGTTTGCCCTCTGACTGAAGTTGGAAGGAATACTGCCTTACAAAGTGTGTTTCATGTTTATAAGCAATCTATCATTATGTTATTATTGCAGGACTTATCCTGACTTTGTATTTTTTTTTACTGCTATATACATTTTTCATGTTGCCCAAGATATGTTTAAAACTGCCCATGAGATTTATTGTACTGTCATCTTTTAACCTGCTGTATGATTTATTTACAGGAAAAGAGTAAATGCATCCAAAATCTTTTGGTTGAATCATTGTATTTACTTACATTTTGGTCAAATAAGTGTCAGTACAGGTGTGCAAATTACTAAGCCACATTATATTAAGGGCTTATTTGTGCTATAAACTATATTCTATTTAACAGATGGAATAAATAAAAAAAGCAACCAACAAGACACTTGTTATGTATGGTTTGTTTTGTAGATTTGTTTTTTTTCTTTGATATCTTTTGTCCTCTGCATTAATAAAGCAAATACTAATGAACAAGAACAAACACTTAAAGGTGCTCTAACATATTTTCTTTCTTGGCTGCTAATTTTTGTAGAGTTAGGATTGCTGTTTTTTCTTGCTGTGTGTTATAACTGGGATGTTAAATCCTGTCCATACCATCTTAGCAATCATCTTCCAATGGCTTTGTAACCTATTTATTGCATGGAGAAATGTTTATCATTCATAATTCCAAGTGTGACAGGATTATTGGAAACTGTCTTCATACATTGGTTTACCAAACAGATTTGCAGCTTTTTCATATATAGCATCCCATATTAAGCACTTCCAAATGTCTATTTCTGTGTAAGGATATTTTAAAAAGCATTTGGTGAGGTGAGGATTGTGCCTAAATCTGTTTTTAATGTTTCAATCAATTGCCCCAGCAACACTAAACTGATCTCTCCTTGCTATAGCCTAACGCTATACAACAGCCTTTACCACCTAAGTGTTTTAAGAAAAGACAGTTGTATTTTTTTTTACAAATATTAATATTTAATTTCACCCTATTTTTAACCCTGTAATAAGACTATAATACATGGTTTTTAGAACCATTTCCAGAAATTTATAAAGCGTGAAAATTTTAAGTTATTCCAAAAGCTTGCACCTTTATTAACTTAAATTACCCAATAAAGAGCATCACTTAAACTTTAAGCTTTCTTCTAAATGAGTATAAAGGGAAAATTTTGAAAATGTTGTTAGAGTGCCTTTGAGTTAAATTGTTTAATATGAGCTTTTGTTTTTGTTTTTTTGTACTAAACACTGTGCCAGCGTCATCAACTCACAGTGAATTTAGTGCATTCACTTTCATATGTACATACATTTTTCTATGTTAGGAGATCTGGTGTTTTCCGATTGCACAATCTTGTTGCTACTGCTTCTTTTCACTAGCAATGCTGGGATCACTGCTGCTTCTTACAAGTTATGTTTATCTGCCTGTAGTTTCATTAATGCATTTGCACTTTTTATACAATGTATTCATTGCAAGACTGATGTATAAAAGGTACGCTTAATAAACTCAGTCTTACAGAACTCTTGTTTGTACCATTTTGTCTTTTTTAATCCAAAAGCGCTTTTATTAGTATTAAAAATGGGCATAAAGTAACAAAATAAAGAGAAAGACAGTGTACAAATTTAAAGGAAGAGATAAGGTTTCTTCAATACAGCATACACAGAAGGAATATATTACATAGATGATTGGCAAGTTCTCAATCTACTGAAGTCAAATGAAATCAGGGTCCAAATCACAGACTGTTTACAGGAATAAGTGTAAACAATATAGCAAGGCCTTTATAATTAGAGTATATTCAGAATTTTACAATATATTCTAAAAGTGATATGTGCCTTTTAAAATAAAAGGATATTTGTAACTTAGTAGTACCCTTAGACATATGAAATCACAAATGAGTATATGACACTGCAGCATCTAACCGAAACATATAAGAGCCACTCAATTCAGTCAGTTCAAAATCAAGTAGGCGCTGTATCCAATGGACAGCAAATAGAAGATTCTTCCTGCCACATATCTCAAATGTTTAGATTTTTTTTTTTTGGCAACCTATATGGTCATTTTTTTTTACGGGAGTGTTTTATCCATTTCTGCTTTTCATTGTTGTGTAATGTAGTAGAAACCCCAGCTTGGATTAACACCTTCACGATCATCTTCTTGGCAGTAAACCATCCCTTTTCTAAAAATGTATGCAGATGAAAGTTTATTGCTAATGATTTAGGAGGACCAGCAGGCATAACTTAAGGTCCAATTGTACCAGGGAACCCATGATGTCATGCAAAAAGATTTGCTTCCAGTAAGTCTGTATCTGCGGGAAGGACCAGAGCAGGTGGAAAAAGGCCGGGGCTTGTGCCGTTGGGTCCTGGAAGGCTGCATAGTAGTCTGAAAGAGTTTGTTTGGGAGAAGCTCTTAACCATAGCAGCTGCCAAGCAATTATCTGCAAATACAAGTAATACAGGCCCTGATTGTCTGGTGACCATATGTCTGAGCTGCAGGTATCGGAAAAGCATAGTTAAATTCCTCTTTTAGAAAAAAATAGAGTTGCCCTTCAGTTAGGTAAACAATTGATGCTATGTCTATACCAAAACTCAGGATGTAGCACCATACAAATCTTGGCCAAAGATCGAATCTATGACACGTGAAGTACTGTGTTACTACAAATTCAATTTAAAAAAAAAATTGATTTTATAAATATAAGTAATCTCTCCACAATTGTGCAAATTAAACCAATATGCAAATGAAAACAAATACAAACATGCAACACAAATAGAAAATCAATAAATACAAATTGGGATTGCATAATAAAATATCGCCAAAACTGCTAGTATGTAAATGAGCAATTTCTCCACAATTGTGCAAATAAAACAATATACAAATAAAGGTTGAAAAACCATAAAGCGCTGGAGTGTCAAAAGAACAGTCCTTATATGTTAAAGGACAAAATCCAAAAGTCCAAAAATAAGTAAAGTGCTCCAACAGAATGTAACTCCTTTCTAGAACTTATGTGTGGAAATCTTCAAACCACACCACTGTGAACATCAAGGCTCTTATCAGAGAACATTGAACCCCCCCTTAGCCAGAGTGGTCACTATGGCCATGTCATCCGAAAATATATCATCAGAATATCATAAAACACCACCAGGGAGAAGGGTGGCCTATTAACTGGAGAGATTTAGCTCATTATGAGAGCATACAGAAATTCCTCCTAGTATCTGTCCCCAAAAACCTTACGTAAAGGAAGATCACAAAGGGAATACGTCCAATGGTGTAAAATCCCTAAAAAAAAAACTTTATTTTAAAATATGTATGTATGTTTTTATATATATATATATATATATATATATATATATATATATATATATATATATATATATATATATATATATATATATATATATATATATATAAATATCCAAAACCAAGATGGCAGGTGGCCAATGCCTGTGCGTACTTTATATCTCTACCCTATGCATTTTATCAGAGGTGATGTTGTAAGGGGCATTGGCACACGCACTTAGGCACTGTCCAAACACAATCCTGATACGCAGGCCCGTTGCTACAGGACAGGCAAAACAAACAATTGCTTGGGGCCCCGAGCTGGCCTGGGGCCCCCAACTTCCCCTTCCCAGGATGTAGCGTGGCCAAGCTCCTCTTCCTTCCACCTGGAGTCCTGTAAATCCGGCCGGGTACCGCGCGTGGTACAGGAGATTCAGTTTCCTGTTCCCGGCCGGGCTGACAGGAAGTGCACACTGAGTTCTCACTTCCTTTCAGTCCAGCCAGGAAGACAGGGAACTGAATCTACTGTACGGCACGGTATCCGGCCCGGGCACTATCTGATAGGGGACTGGGGAAGAGGCAGGGGGAAGAGGAGCTCGGCCACACTACAGCGGCAGCCTACAGGGAAGAAGGAGAGGTAAGAATAGAAAAAAAATTGTGTAGCGTTAACGTAGGCTTTGCATGCGGGGGGGTGCTTAGGGGCCCCCATTTTGCTTGGGGCCCCCAAATTCCTTCAAACGGGCCTGCTGATACGTTCATTAGGAAAAACCAAAGAGCGCTACAACAAAAGTGGAGCTCTCTCCAGTGGTCAAAATTGAGATGGCACACAGTTAGAACAATATGCTGATAGAAATACATTGGCTAAATCATTGCAGAGAACCGCTAATGACTTGTTCCAAGTTACAATAAACAATATATAGAGATATATATCAATAATAAAAGCACATTAACTCAGCGATGTTGGATCCCTCGAGTTAGTCAGCTAGTAATGAAAAATTGTATAAATAAAAATTGCCTAAACTTTCATACCTGTTTTTCTCTACCATCCAAATAAATAGAAATATTTAAAAATAAAAAAGGCAATAATAAAAAAAAAATACTTCACCCAAAAAGGAACATTATTGGAGCATTGCAGAAAATATTGCAGCATTAATATCTTGCAGTAGGAGCATCTCCTAGCTGGAGACCATGGCTTCAACATCAGTATCATGATTGGAGGCAGGATACTGGCTGGCAGTCTTGCATGAATGGGTGAGAGTGCCCCCCCCCTTTTATTTTGCTTGCTCAATCTTCTTTTTAGCATAGCAGC
The DNA here is from genome assembly GCF_905171775.1 of Rana temporaria. Taxonomy (NCBI): domain Eukaryota; kingdom Metazoa; phylum Chordata; class Amphibia; order Anura; family Ranidae; genus Rana; species Rana temporaria. The sequence continues at coordinate 83,398,679 of NC_053497.1, read as the reverse complement.
AGAATTGCTCTGCCTTATCCATATTAACACAGCCTCATTCGAGCCGGACTGGCTTGGATATACTATGGCCATCAGCTGCTTCTTGGCGGGACATTTTAGAGGGCTGTGTTACTTGTTGTGAGGTGCAGAATGGACTGTATACAAAGAAGCCAGTACAGTTCCACCATAGACTGTGTATATTGGATTACCATGCATCACACATAAATGGGCTTCATCCACACTCCTGTGCCTGCACATACCCAGCTGGAATTGCTCTGACTTCAGTTGTTTGGCATTAGAATTTCTCCTTACGCATGCATCCAGCTGGGACTTTTATGGTTCACCATATGTACTGGCAGCGAGATGGTCTTCCGGTGCAGAGTGAGCCAGTCGGCCCATCCCACTGATTATGATGTATATTAGTGCATAGGTCCATTGACCTGGTACTGTATGGAGATCTGGTAGTGTCTCTGTAGCTAGGCCCATTATGCCTTACATGGTACATACCTCAGGAGCTGCGCCACCTTGTGTTCTCCAGCAGTAGATAGGTCCTTGTGGTTTTCCGAAAGGGGGGGGGGGAGGTTCGGAGGTTGGGTCCCTGTGGGAGGGCTGAGGCCATACTGTGGAGTGGGTTTCTGGCTTGCCAATTAAATTTTAACCAGTTGTATTTTGCATTTGCAGGGGCCACATGTTAGTGTCAGTTCCCTATATTCTTGTCTCTGGCTCCAACCACTGACTGAACCCACAGGTCTGTTACTTCTTTAACCCAAAAGGGCAAGTTGTAATAGATTCCCCCCTACTGTTTGTAGTGAGGGCACCCCTTTTTTTGTCGAGAGCATTGGGTAGACTTTGGGGGTTTTTGTGTTCCAACCCTTTTGCTGTGTGAGAATGCAATTTCCGCCCGTGGCATCTTTGTTCAATTCGTCAAATACCTTACCTTCTTCAGCTGTCCAGGTTTTTACCTGTAATATTCTGTCCATATGGGCAGAAATAAGAGCCATTCTAGAGATTTATGTCATTACATTACGTTGATTTAGGGTATCAACACTAGAGGGCAAATGGAGAGAAATGTATGTAAGTTCTGCTGCATGGTCCTGAAAGAGGATCCTGTTTGTTGGTTGTTGCCCTAGTCCAATTAGCTGCAGTTTAACAAAAAGGAAAATTGCAGCAATAGCAGGTTGCAGAAATTATCCTACATGTGAAAAGAAAGCCTTTAAAAGTGTCTGAAACGTTTTGTCAGCAGAATCTTTAAAAGAAGGAACATCTTCAATGTGTACAGTGAAATTGTTTAAGATTGAGTTGGCAAGGTCAGCTACAGGAAAAATCCACTTTGTTGTGATATCTTTTTACACTGGGTAGAGTTCAGCAATAATCTTTGGAGGGATGAAAATCTTTCATGACTCTTAGTACCCAAAGGGGCAAGGTAAGACACAGAAGAATTAAATGTGACAATTCAGAGTTTTTTTTGTACATCAGAAGTGAGAGTGAAGCCGGTAACGTCAGGTGTATATGATTCTGGGGAAGATGTATCTTCCACTGCCTCTGGGTCCTGAATCTGTTATCTAGAGGTGACATTTCACTTTCCAATGCCGGTAGAGACAGTGGGGGTGTAGAAGGTTCCTTTGAATGCAGTATTGAGTCTCTTGGATATTAAAGAAATTGTGGCATAGTTTCAGAAAAGTTTGACTCAGTCAGGTAGGCCGCTTGCTGTGTGCTTGAAATTGCTGTTAAAAAGAGGGTCCTGCATCATTGCAACTCTAAGGCCTTGTACACACGGTCGAACCAAACCGATTTTTTATCGGTTCACCGCTGAAGTGGCCTGATGGTCTGATGTGCGTACACACCATTGTTCCAAAAACTGATCGGGTCAGAACGCGGTGATGTCAAACACACAACTTGCTGAATAAAACGAAGTTCAATGCTTCCAAGCATGCGTCAACTTGATTCTAAGCATGCGCGGGTTTTGAACCGATGCTTTCTGTACTAACCATCGGTTTGGACCGATCGGGCATCGGTCCATCGGTTCGGTTTTGGACCGAAGGAAAACAGACCGATGGGCTATACACACGGTCGGTTTGGACCGATGAAACTGAACCTCGGTCCATTCTCATCGGTTTTGTCCGACCGTGTGTACGGGGCCTAAGAGATTTGAATGGTTTCCAAAGCCTTTGGAAAAGCAAATGTTTGCCATGGCTTTTGCCAGGTTTCCCCTTGTACCTGGTTTCCACCATTGCCATCTAAGAGGGCATTCACCTATAGGTTAGTCATGCAGTATGGTTCATAAATAGAGTAAGCATGTCCATGGCAGAGTGCAGAACCCAGGTGTAGGCCACCCTGTAAAAAAGCCCTAGTAGCAAAAGGGCAGGATTGAAAGCAAGCGAGTACCATGTAAAAGGTTCTAGTTGGAAGTGGCAGTAAACAAACTGTGTGACCTGTGGTGACATGTAGCACTTGGTCATCCAAAGAATAACCAATGAGTGGTTGAATTTTAGCACCAAGTTTGTATAGTTTAACACTGTATACGTTTCTAAATATATTCCCGGTTTCCTGATGGAGTAATTATACAATATGTTAACACTATTACTTGCTTTACACGGTTTATGTGTATCCTGTTTAGTATGCATGTATTTAATCATATTTGCTGTGGGGGTTACATTAAAACTGAGGTCCACAGAGTGGGGTAGGTTTATAGGGGGATACCCACGGGCATCTCCTTATAAAGCTTTTGCCAGTGTTCAATCACCTGAAGGTAGCAGCCCATAACCCAGGGTCTATGAATAAAGTCTATGTTCTGTATTATATGTACTATATGAATAAACTTGCCTTTTAGTGCACTATGCTGGTATAGAAACAGCCGCACCCCTCATCACCAGTGTCCTCACAGACAGGGGATGAATTTGTATCTGACCAGGTCTGTTACTGAGGGCTGAATACTGAAGCACTGGCTCTAAAGGCTCATACACACTAAGAAAATCGGGCGAACATTTTTGTCCAAAGAATTTTCGTATAGTGTGTTCACTATATGAAAAATTTGCAAAGGGACAAACTCCAAAAAAAATTATCTGACGGGAACAGAACGAAGGATTTTCTTTCAATGTGTACCATTTTTGTACAAGAAAAAAATCAGAAAAGAAAGAATGTGCATGATCAGAACCATGATTTACACATTTTCTTTCATCTGTTCCGATTTGCTGTGAAACCTCAAAAAAAACTGAAAAAAAAATTTGCACGATTTTCTTATAGTGTGTACCCCACTTAACTCTGGTGCCCTTTCAACTGCACATTCCTATTTAGACAATCTTTCCAACTGCTGTAACAGATATACCGTATTTATCGGCATATAACACGCACCTTAACTTTCAGAGGGAACTTTCAGGAAAAAAACGTTCTACACCCCCCTGCGTATAACACGCAGGCACAGTTTACACTCTATTTTCAGGGTAAAAAAGTGAGTGTTATACGCCAATAAATACAGTATATATAATATAAAAAGGTGAAACAACTAACTTGGAAGTTATCGGTATGATGTCTATATATTTGTTTCTGTAACTTTAAATGGAACCTGCAAGATTGTTACCCGTATCAGCAGGTATATCTATCCAATGCTGAAGGCTGTTGGCAACTCATTCTTGGGCCTGAATCTGATGAGGAACACAGACAATTAACACCAGACTCCATGGGATCATAGTGACTGTAGGTGTAACAAATAATACCACCTCCTGTTATGTTTAAGGACCGAGATACAACGACACATTTATAGCTCTGTTCATGATAAAAAGGAAGCATCACAAGGTTCCAGCAGGTTTTAAAAGTACTCTTTTATTTTTTTCCAAAATATTATATGCACTCTGTTAAAGCTTTTCACGTTGCAACAGGCTCAACAAAAAAAAGCTTGTCAAAGACCAGAAAATCTACCCGCCTGTCTTTATAAGACACTTTTCATTACAAAATTATATCAATAAGAACATTTATAAACGCATCTCTAATTGACATCATATAAAATAAACTAATTTCAATATTTGACTCAAGATTTGTACATGGAACATTTACAATATGTACACTGCAATAATACAACAAGCAAAAAAAAAAAAATCTTATTTACAAAAAGTCAAAAGTGCAAGGCCGTATTAACCCTTTGTGCCAGTCCAAAAACAAAATAAAATGCAATTTAACAAAAGAAAGGTGGGGGGGGGGGGTTTAAGACTACAAACCTGTAAACAACATTTTATTCGAATTGAAAAAAAATAAAAAAATAAAAATGACACCAAAGGATCCTAATTACATATTTTCCAGTTATTGACACTTAATTAAACTTAAATAAATTAAAGTTAATTTAACTCTGGACCAGAAGAGCTTTGACTTATTCCCTACATGGCAGGATTATAATAATAATAAAATAATATTTTACCAACAGCATAGCACTGTCAACATAAAATACTGTATCAAATTCTTTACTGAAATATTTTGCATTCTGAAAGCTGGAAAGTGTTTCTTAAACTTATTCTAAGGTTTTATATTCCATGCAGGGCAAAAGTAACAGGTTCACTTTGATGCCACCCAACCCAGCAGCACATACTCCCCTTTCCTTCACTTCCTAAAAAAGCTTTGTTTAGCCGCAGGAGCACAGAAAAGAAACCCAGTATAACTTCCAGTCTCCAACACTGGCGCTAACATAGGGCTAAGTGCTGCCCCTATGTGAGAGTGCTGGGCCAATCGCCAACAGTGACATAAGTCTAGTGAGCAACATGCTGTTACATATTTGGAAGTACCAGATGTTTTCCTTCTTCCCAGAGCTGTGGGGTGGTGAAAGAAAGGATGAGTTTGACCTGCTGGAAAGACAGACATTAAAGCCAACCTGTTGCGTTGTCCTTCATGCTATGGTTCCCTCATTTCGAAATACAATAAAAATTGCAACTTATTAGCTCTTACAGGGAGTGGCTGTATTGGTTTTCCTTTTCAGGCTTTTTTTTCCTGTATTTTTACCAAGTGATCCTGCCAGTAACACTTTATATCCTAGAGAGAGTGACAATGCTTACTCACTGTATCTATGGAGGACCAGCATTGTCTCCCTAGACTGCTGTTCTAATTTGGACTACAAGCAACCCCCCCTCTTCTTCGTGACCTGGAGAGGGGGGTTCTGTAGTTCACAGAGGAGACTACAGGCAAATGTACAGTAGTAGTTGTACTTTTTTTTTTTAGGAACATTAAGCACTCACAATGAACCATAAGAACAAGGCTCTGGTCAAAATTAGACAATAGTAAGTCACTTGATTTTACCCTCCAGCCACGAGCTGGAGGTTGTAAAGGAATTCATTATAAAAAACATTTTTACTTTTGCCCACAAAGTGCCTGAAGGCTTATGTAGGGCTCTTGGTTAACCTGTTGACAATCACTGGTCTAGTGCAGTCAGTGCTACAAAACCTCCGCCTGCCTGCACTTTGAATTTACAATGGCTCAGCATGAAAGTTTTCAAATTTAATGAAAATCAGTTCCCTTTGGACTCCGCATAGAGCAAGAACTTATGTTTTGCTGGGACTTGGAATCACTGCCCAACCATTTAGATGTGATAGAGCTCTATTTTAGCTCCATGGTCAAACTTGTCCACTGAGTCAATGTAAAAAGCAGTAAACATTTTAAAGTGGTTGTAAACCCATTACAACCACTTTAATCTACAGGTAAGCCTAGATTAAGGCTTACCTGTAGGTGCAACAAATATCTCCCAAACCTAAAAGATTTAGGAGATGTTTGCAGAAATAGTGGCACTGATGTCTAACGGCACATGCAGCGTAGACATCGGGCGCAGGCGCACTGAGCGTGCCGCTTCTAACGGTCATGACGTTAGTGGCGGCACCCGCGGGGGCGACGGCTTTGCTGCTCCGGCCAGTCACCATGCTGGAGCAGCAAAACCCAGAAGTCACTCCGGGTATCATGGCGGCGACGGAGGAGGTGACCAAGGACTGCTGTGGGGGCTTCGATCTCAGGTAAGTAATTCATAATGAGCTACAGTAGTATGCTATGCATACTAGCTCATTATGCCTTTGCCGTGCAGGGTGTTTTTTAATTTTTTAGAGATGGTTTACTTCCTCTTTAAGGTTCCAGCTGCAAGAGAGATACTTCCAAAAAATTACTTAAGTGCCTATGTCGACGGCTTTGAGCTTGATTCTTGGACAGGTGCATGTGTCCTGCAGTTGACCTATAGGCTTGTACAGGAACGCAAAACCCGCTTGAAGAGAACAAATGTCCATCAACACAGGCCCTTAAGATGGTCCAGTTCACCCAGACTGAGAATATTGGGTAGACCATGAATATAAACAAAAATGGCCACCATGACAATTTATAACTAGCTTTCAGAGCAAAGTGCTCATAGAAGGGGATTTGTGCAAAACAAACTATTTCCCAACACACTTACTAGCCAGCCAGAAAAAAAAAAGATTTACCTACAACATGCTTCGTACCTTATATGTTGAGATGAGGGTGAATGCCCTGTTTATATCCAAACGCAGACCCCTGGTGAATGTAGGACCTTTGGTTATTTTACTTGTTTCTCTATACTCTCACGAGTAATATGACACAAATTCTGTATACGTTAATGATGTTTAATCAACGTCTGCTTGTCTGAAATTGTGTATTGATATTTCTTACAATAAAAATTATTTGGTAAAAGAAGATTTACTGTGTAACAGTTGGAATTTGTAGACCATGACTATATAGCAGACTTCTGCATATCTTACTTTAGGTGTAAGAGAGCATACAGCAGAGCTGCAGTGATCTCTGAAAATGTATTAATAATATAACTAGAATTCTGTGCTTCATGTTTGCCACTGCATGTCAGGTCACAAATATGTTTACACGAACTAGCGCTTCTGTGAATAGTGGATGACCTGTCTAGCCCTGGGTCAGCTGCAGTCCCAGGTCAAGACATTTAGTACTCATCAAGTCTAATCTTATAAACCAGGCAAAGGTTCAGATATTCAGTATTACATGTCCCTAATCGGCTTTAACACTTAATTGAAATCAGTTCTCTGCCTTAAGGGAAAAGAAGCAGCCACTACCATAAATTGCGTGTATCTTCATGGTTAATGTACCAGAGCTGACAACGAGACTACCTGATATCTCCCAGCTCATTTGTTTAGTTAGAAATGGATGACTGTTTCAGTAAGCTTTATGTGCAATTTTTAAACCAAACAAAATACAGTCTCAAAATGCAGCATAAAGCAGTATTCATCATAAATAGATTAAGATCAAGTTAAATATAAAACTCGCCTTCACTTCCGACTTTCCAAAATATGATTTACGAAGAAATTAACTTAGTATTCAACATGTATCACATTAGACAACACATTACAACATTCAAGTGATTTTGTTCCACTGTACAAATTACCAATGTAACAATATTTTGTTTAATTTAAAAGTACCCATTAGCTATAAAAGGAAAACATTTTGTGGTGAGACCCCCATATTCAGCCTGCCAGTACAACTGTGCATTTAGAATATAAGAGGCAGTTGTATGTCCGATGTCTTTGTGAGGTCCCTGACCCTTAATGATCTGATGGGCTGTCATCACAATATGGTTTCCCTTACAATGTATGTTCAGCATGTACACTCTAAATTAACACAGTTTGGTCATCAGTTTTCCTGCTGGTGTACGTTCATATCAATGGACTATACTATGCAATTGTGCAAAACATGTTATGGTTTTTATCATATTCAAGGCTTTATTGAGGATCCTGTAACTAAAACAGGTTTAGCAGTTCCACAGACACCACGCTTGGACTGACCAATCTCAAGGGCTCTGTAAAGGCCTCAAGACTGACACAATATATATATTTTTTTAAAAGATATCTCAATACCATTATCAAAATATGTCTTTATAATAGATATATACAGATACATTTATTTGAATGCTAAAAATAAATATATTAGCTTTGATTCTGGGCACTTTAGAAAATAATGGATGTTGCTTGTACCAGTCCCTCATTATCTTACATTGTAGAAAGTGCTCAAGGAACAATACCCACTAAAACCAATATTTCCATTTTATACTGGCACCAACTAGCTGAATTGCCCACCATCTGTTTAGATGATTCCTATGATGAGATCAGCCAAGAATAGTTTGTGTATCACAAATGATGGCAGCATCACCCTCTTCTAACTTGTTCACTCTAAATTCTGCAGAATCCACTTGAGGAGCACGATGCCATCATTTGACTTGCAATGGTCAAAGAAATGTGCAAAACTAAATTTGTAGTCTCTCAAAAACATAACAACCCAGTATGTGATTTGGCTTGCCATTTATGACATAAACCTGAAACACTGGCTTTAGTGGAATGGCCCTTTCATTCCTTGTTAATAGCCCTTATTACAAATAACTGACAGAAGTTAAGCTAGGTATCTGACATTTTGTGCAGAGGGACCATTTCTTATAAAAACACACAGACATAAATCGGGCATTTGTTAATCTGTAACTGGCCAGGCAGCTAGGGCACAAAACAATACAAGTTGGCCAATTACAGAGAGGGCACATTTCATAAATAACAGTTATACAGGGTTCATAAATAATAAAGTTTGAAGTAAAAGTGACCCATGCATTGCACGCTGCCAGTCTTTGTTGTTCATTTCCCAAGTGCTTCGGTTGATCGTGTTTTAGGTACTGAACTGATGCTCACTTTTACATGAGGCTGTGCCTACAGTACAACCTAACACATACCAAGCTGCCCTTTTTTTGCATTCTGAAACTGGCTTTTTCATAAGTCTGTAAGAGCTCACATACATGTAAGATTTAGCTGCTAATGAGCAGGATAGTTACAAAACGGTAAGGGGAAGGTAGTGGGGGACTTAAGAATAGATATACAGGAGCTGCAGATTCTGACTTGTTTTTGAAGTTACATGCTCTAGGGTTGTCATCCTTATCCTTGCTTCACTATATAGAACACTTGCTTTATCTGGATCAATGAATCACCAACATCTGATGTGTTTATTTAAAAATCCATAAGGCCCCTTTCACATTGAGGAGTTTTTCAGGCGGTAAAGCGCTAAAAATAGCGCTGCTATCCCGCCTGAAAAACTCCTGCACTGCAGACTCAATGTGAAAGCCCGGGGGCTTTCACACTGAGGCGATGCGCTGGCGGGAGACAAAAAAAATCTCCTGTCAGCAGCATCTTTGGAGCGGTGAGAGGAGCGGCATGTATACCGCTCCTTCCCATTGAAAACAATGGACAAAAAGAAAACGATTACCCCCAGACGGGACTTTTAAGGCCAGACTCCAATAAGTATGTAAAATTTAATTTATTAGATGTTTTCACCAAAATGGGTAGACACTTGTTTACAGAATAATTCTGGATGAAAACAATGGGAACCGCGGCAATACCGCCCGCAATGCGCTTCTATAGAGGCGCATTGCGGGCGGTATTAACTCTTTATCGGCCGCTAGCGGGGGTTAATACCGCACCGCTAGCGGCTGATACCCGCGGCAATTCCGGCGGTATAGCGCCGCTATTTTTAGCGGCATTATACCGCCACCGCAGCTCCCGCCCCAGTCTGAAAGGGGCCTTACTCATGGAGCTGTAAAGAAGGCAAGGGTGACCACCCCATAATCTTTACTCAGAAATAAGTCATAAAGGATAGCTCTTATATTTTTTTTATACAGGATCCTTTTATGTTCCCATTGACCTTATTATCAAAATCAATCATAGCAGCTGGGGCAGTCAGGGGTTAAGTCTTATTCTTACAAATTATCAAAAAGAAACCTGTTCTAAGAGAATATGTAAGCTGTCATGTTTGCCCTCTACTTCTGAATATGAGAGTTGCCTGCAATGCTAATCCAATTTCTTCAGTACTTTCTGGGTCACCGATCTGAAACAAGTTTGTACTATAGATTAATGGTTATGACTTTCTAATCTTCATACTTGTTTCAGGTTAGGAACTCAAAATTCAGTGACAGCCAGGCAAGTGGAATTCTTAGGAGGCCAGCATTGGCTGCCCTCCTATTTCCCACATGATTGGTTTACTTTAAAAACTCATATGTAGCTCTGTGAATATTGATCATCAACTGTCATTGAAAGCAAATGGGACTAAGTGAACATGTCCATTTTCGCAGACTAAAACTAAGGTGGAATCATGGGTCGACGGTACAGAAGGAAATACCAAATATAAATATGTACTTACAACACATAACATAACATTTCTCGATATTGTGAGCTGGTTTTACTATAGATCTTTTGCAGCAATCACTGGACACATAGAAAGTACTTGCTACATGTGATCTCCAAAACCGACAAGCATCTGTGCACACTGCATAGAATTTGTACACCCCCTAAATGGATAGAAACCAGCATCTTATCACTATTCCACCTATAGCTGAACTCTCATTCTTGGTTCCTTAACTGAATGTTGTTACAGTATTAAAATGCCTCATCTAATGATAGGCCCTTCAATTTTAATCAACTCTTTATGCATGCAACATTTTGTTAATAAGAGAAGGCTTTAGCCTAGGTTCACACTGCTGCGAATTCAAAATCGCGGTAAAATGCGCGATTTTACCGTGATTTTGCGCGATTTCGGCCGCAATTTAATGTAAATCGTGGCCTGAAATCGCAAAAAGTAATACAGGAACTACTTTTTGAAATCGCAGATGCGGCGTCGCACTGATTAGGACAGTGCCATTGCCGACAATTGCCGCCGATTTGAGATGCGATTTGACATGTCAAATCGCATCTCAAATCGTTCCAAATCGTACCCAGTGTGAACCAGGGCTTAAACCCAGACATGCAAACATCAACTGCATCATTCAAATCAGGCTCAAATGGCTCACACATGAAACTTTGGATATCTGCTGACTTAATCAATAATCAGTTTAAGCAATGTGTATTAGTGGTGAATGTCCTGAAAAAAATGTGCCTGTTCAAAAATAAATAATTGTGGTTCACCTTGCCCCATAAATGGACCCAGTCCTCAGGGCCCACTAACAGGCCAGATTTTATGTATTACCTTGGGGAGATACAGACTAGAATACTGCAATCACTGAGCAGCAAATGGTATCACCTGTGATGCATTTTAGTTATCTTGCAAACCTGCCCTGTTAGTGGGCCCTGAGGACAGGGTTGATGACCACTGCTTTAGATAACTGGGTCACCTAAGTTACACAAGTTTTGTACTAATTTACTCCTTTGTTTTTCCTGCTGTACATTGATACAATAACAATACCTACAGGTAGGCAGGATTTATAGAGATCATTTCTCATACTAGGCAGTCCGCATGAGTATTCAATATGTGTCCAGTGTTTAACAGCTGATCACAGCACTGACGATTTTACCAAACCAGCATCACACTGGTGGCTTACTTGGTTTCCATTTGTAGCTTTGCTTACTATACCATATTAAACATACAGTACTCTGGTATTAAACTCAAAAATGTTTCCATAAAGCAAACATTCCTGTTCTTCAGGAGGACATCCCCGCTACGACCATTTCTCCACTCACCATTCATGAAACACAGGGCCCCAGGCTCTGTTTTGTGAATGGCCTGAAGGAGAAGGTGACAGATACACAGCCATAGTCCTGGGGTCTACGAGACCTCAAGTGCTTATATCTTGAGCTGTCAAAAAGTACTTCCTCAAGCATGTAAACAAACTGATTTGCAGGGGATAGAAGTATACCAGCATGACAGCCAAGTCTTCCAGGGAACTAGAATTACCTGTTGGAAACCTGTGAGGGTAACTGTGCCCAGAGTTTGGCTTTACATGAGCATGGCTCCTATTAAGATGTTAAACTGCCACGTTCATCAACAGCAGGCACCTCAAGGTGGCTTCCTTTCCATGTTCAAGTTGTAAAGCGCTGCATAATTTGTTGGCGCTATATAAATCCATAATAATAATTATAATGTACAGCCTCCTGAAAGCTCTGATAATAGTATATAGTGGAACTCTAAAATTCAAAGAGTGGGAAGTTTTTGTGGTCACCAGATTTTACCTCCCCCTCACTGATGGTCAGGAGGCCGCTCGTTGCCATGATAGGCTAACAGATGTGGGCAAGAGCTGGTGACCACAGAACTGATAGGTCTTTGTTCAACACATCACACTAGAGCCTGAGGCCCACTAAGCATTATATAATGAAAAGGAAGCCAATGTGCAGGCCCCCAGATGTACCTGTTATTGACTGTAAGTGTCAGTTTCATGTCTTAATAGTAGCCACTCTTACTTTAAAAAGGGACATACATCTTGAACTTTGAAACAATAAAAAGGTACATCTTCAGTAAACAGAGCAACGGTGCCTGAGGTTATTTAAACCATATAAATATAAATATCAAATATGACCTATTATGCTCTGTTCTACACTATTCATAGGTTACTAAGATTATCAGCTCGGTACAATATAATACACTTGTTTTATTGGAAAAGGATCTTCATAAATCAGACCACTGTCTGAACTTTGGCAGATTCATACGTAGCCCCTGACAAACACTTTGGTGTACTTATTTATAACTTAAGAACTCATAGAAAATCTTTGTTCTACTTAAAGGCAGCTGGAAATCTATTGTATCATCAAAATGGGCTTCTTGCTTTATCCCTGCTCCATTCTGTTTTGGCCCTCATCTTTCAGTCTTAGTGCTTTCATGATCACTTCTAGCTGTGAGGGCTTCTTCAGAGGGCCGGAAGTGCTATAGACATTGGGCTTCTCATGGCCCTTTAGTATGCATTACTGTTGTACAACTATAGTCCAAGAGCTCTTCTTCCATCTTGGTGCATTACGGGAGCTGCATCTCAGATAAGTCAGACAGGCTTCCAGACTGACTTTGCTGCTGAGGATGCAGAAAATAACCCATGGCGTTCGGCTGAGGAATGTGAGGTTGCTGGTAAATCTGTTGAGACTGGCCTGTTTGCATTGAATCAGACGTCTGCATCTGGGACACAAAAAAAAATATATATATATATTTTAAATTAGTCCATAATTATATTGGTTTAAAAGAAATTACCTATCCAATACGGTGAACAACAATCAAACCAGATTCCGTCCTATAGTTAAATGCTGAAATGTGATTGGTGGATATCAGAAACTATCTTGTTAGTTCCACTTTTCAGAATTCCAGTACAGTTTTTTTTTTTTTATGAGTAATATGAAAATGGTATGCATGCAATAGGCCTTCTTTATCAAGATGTAAAAATACAAAAACAAAATGTGTACCGGTATTCAATGCCATCTATAAAAAAGGTAAAAAACTACAAAACAACAAAAGCAAAAAAATAATAAAAAATAACTGCTTCCGTCACCTACAGCAACAAAAAAGTGTCTTTAGAATTTTATACTATTTTCTTACTGGGTTAATCACATCGATGTGATTGACTGAAATTAGCAAGCTTAGGCTAAGTGCAGAAGTGCATAAGTGAGCCTCCACTGTTTTATATCTGGGGATGTGGGAAGAGAGGTTCGATTTAGATAGAAAAATAATTATAGTAATTTTAGGACTATAGGAAACTGTAGAAATATGAAGTCTGACTGTGAATAATGGTTATTATACAGTAGATTACAGCAAAACAACCCCAAGTCTAATAAATGCTCTTCAGTTTAATAAATGAAATAGCAGTAACCATCTGCAAAATGCAGTGAAAAATAGTAACAATCACATTTCATTTTTCAAGTTTTATTAGTTTCGAATAATTAGAAAATTAAAAGTTGACCGCTGATTGGTTATTATTGGTTGCTTGGAGAAAAAAAAAAAGAAGAAGAAGAAGAAGAAGAAGAAGGTAGTGTTTTTTTTTCTACATTAATAATTATACCAGCACAAACCACACAGCATTCTCGTTTCCTTAAAATAATAAATGCATGAAGTAATTTACCTGAAGATACAGATGTGGCTGGACCGGTTGCTGTTGGCAGTGTTGTAGGTGAACTGCTGGATGGGTCTGCTGTTGGGTAAACCTGGACTGAGGGATCATGACAGAGGGGCTATAGACTGGGGCAGAATGAGAGGAAATCACTGTGTTGCTGTTGTTGTTGGAAGTGACTGGCTGCATCTGTAATAAGTGAGGATCCTGGACAAACCTGTCAATTAACAAAAAAAATAAAAAAAATGTATGCATTATAAATAACCTGAGTTTTGACATGGGTGGCTGTACTTTTAGGAACGCAAGGCTACTCTTTTAGACTTTGCTTTCTGCATTCTCTGTTATTTGTATAGCAGCCATTCTCAGCCAGGGTTCCATGGAACCCTAGGTTTCCTCCAGAGGTTTCTAGGGGTTCCTCTGTTGGTGTCTGTATAATTCCTGGGCCAACGTCACTTGTTAGAGCCAATAGCATGACCCCAGTGATCTTTTTAGCCGTCTTTAGGGGAGGAATTCTTCCACTAACCACCACGTACACACGATCGGTTCATCCGATGAAAACGGACCGATGGATTTTTTCATCAGATATCCGATGAAGCTGACTTTCATCAGTCTTGCCTACACACCATCAGTAAAAAATCCGATCATGTCCAAAGTGGTGACGTAAAACACAATGACATGCAGAGAAAAATGAAGTTCAATGCTTTCGAGCATGCGTCGACTTGTTTCTGAGCATGTGTGGATTTTTAACCGATGGATTTCCCCACAGACGATCGTTTTTTTAACCATCGGATCATTTTAAAACAGGTTCTAAGTTTTTTCACCGATGGGAAAAAAAACGATGGGGCCCAAACACGATCGGTTCGTCCGATGAAAACAGTCCATCAGACCGTTTTCATCAGACCAACCAATCGTGTGTACAGGGCATAAGGGGCATTCTTTCAAATGTATAGGGAAAATAAAACCGTCTGAGAGAGCTGCAGAGAAGAGGCAAGACACTTTGTCACATTGTTTAGAACGTGTCATTTTGCAACCCAAAGAGGGTGAAGTTCCTACCTTCCCACTTCTTTGGTCAAAGCATTCTGTTACTGAGGCAATGCTTTTTGGGGTGTAATATTCCTTTGCTGGATGCTCGATTATCCATTATAAGGATGAGAGAGAGAGTAAGGTTACAATTCATCCCTGTCATAAGCAGGTGGTCTCTGGGAAAGAGACTTCCCCAGAATTGTCCCTGAAAGCAAGGTAGCTGAGTGAATTTCAGTGCAAAGGGTCCAACTCATGTCACACAATCATCAATCCAGAGTAGCACTGCTAGAGCTGCCAGTGTGTGCACAGTGATCCATATTATTGAGCACCTACAGACAGCTCCAACTGTGCCACTTTGGATTATGTAGTATGATGCGAGTTGAAGCCAGTGCACTGCATTGTTTACACTACACTGCCCAACTCCCAGGGACAATGTTGGGCTACTGAATGGCAAACAGGATGCCGATGATGGATATGGGGGACACCAGGCACAATCTGTAAGCTACCTACTCCTGACCTGACCCCTGCACTTTGTGTGTCACATATTTTTGACACCTGAACTCTGTGCATTACCTAATTCTGACTCCTGAACTCTACGATTTACCCTCTCTTTACCTATAGCAGCATAGACTCGTTTTTTTAAGCATATCTTTGTGGGTGTGACCATTAATTTGGAAAAAATAACTATATTTTGCTATAATACATATCCCCAGAAAAAAAAATGTTCTTCATCAATTTAGGCCAATATGTATTCTGCTACATATTTTTGGCAAAAAATAAATAAAAATCCTATTAAGCGTATATTGATTGGTTTGCACAAAAGTTATAACGTCTACAAACTACGGGATAGATTTAGGGACTTTTATATATGTATTTTTTACTGGTAATGGCAGCGATCTGCAATTTTAAGCAGGACGGCGACATTGCGGTGGACAAATCTGACACTAAGTGACACTTTTTGGAGACCAGTGATACCAATACAGTGATTAGTGCTAAAAAAAAAAAATGTCCGATCCCTGTAAAAAAAATAACACTGTCAGGGAAGGGGTTAACACTAGGGGCGATCAAGGGGTTAAATGTGTTCCCTGGGAGGTGTTTCTAACTGTGGGGGGGAGTGGATTTACTAGAGGAAAAGAGATTGTGATTCAGCTAAAAACGATCTCTCACATTTCCTCCCTGACAGATCAGTGGTGTCGCAATGGCCATTACAGCCGCCGGACCCGCTTATTGGACACAACGGGAGCGGCGCACATGCATGCCCTTAAACCACATGCACGGAATTCCGTACAGGTACATTATTTTGCACGCCCGGGCTGCCCTGCCGCCATAAATGTACATGAAGCAGTTAAACCAGACTATAAAAACATTTACCTCTTGAACAATTCTAAATCTTAAAAATGCAGCCCAGCTATAAAAGCTTTTCTGATCATACCTCAGATGCTGGCCATATTCAGGTGGTTGTGGTCTGTCCCCAGTTTCAGTGGAAATCCTTGAGGAGGCAGCAGAAGGGTGAGCTTGTGAAAACATCATTGTATTGTTGTACAGTGGCATCACAATGTTACCATGAGTCTGTAAAGACATAGTTGTCTGCTGTGTCTGATTTACGCTCATTACCCGATGATGCCTTTGTAGCTGTTGCTGGTGTTTCTGTAGCTGCTGCTGTTTGTGCAGTTGCTGTTTCTGTAACTGCTGTTGATGCTGCTGCTGTTGCAGCTGGTGCAGTTGTTGCTGGTGCTGTAGTGTTTGTTGTACTTGCTGGTGTTGCTGTACTTGTGGATGCTGGTGTTGTTGTGCTTGTGGTTGTACTTGTTGATGCGGAGGTTGGGAGTGTTGCTGGTGTGTTGTATTCTTCATCCATGCAAAGTAAGGAAAACTGTCAGTACATTGTTATGCAAATTAAAATATATTTTTACTTTTAAAACTATAGGCAAAACTTTTTTTAGACAGGAGCAAGGGAGGGTTATAACCTGTCAGATATTGTTTCACCATCTGTGTGAGATTGCCCTCATTTCCTGTCCCATAGCCAAACAGGAAGTGAGAGGAAATCTCTGCAAATTAAAGGAATTCCGCTATAGACCTGGGAATTTCAAACTGGCATTTTAAAAAGATGCGCACGTAGCAGTTGCCTCCTGTCAAAATAATCCATAGACTGAAATAAAGTAATGTTACTTTATGCAAATCTCTACTTCCTGTTATTGTTTTGTTTCACCTAATCCCTGCCACCTTACAAGTCTCATTAAAGGTTCTTTAATGTGATAGGCATCCTCAATGACCTATATAAATGCTTTGGCAAAAGGTGGAGGTTGGGCCAAACTTGACTTTTACAGTAAAGCCTAAAGCCCTGTACACACGCTCTGTTTTCTCGGCGGGAAAAAGTCCGCTGAGAAAACTGAGGGGAAAACCGAAAACCCGGCAGGAAAACTGCCATGGAGCTTTGGCCGGGAATCCCGGCCGTGTGTATGCTCCATCTGCACTGCCTCGCAGTCTTTCCCATAGGTAAGTAGTAGATCTGGCGGAAAAAAAAACGCTGGGAATCCAGACGGGAATATAGAGAGCAGGTTCTCTATTTTCCCAACAGGATTCCCGGCTGTTTTCCTGATGGGAAAACTGCGAGGAAGCAGACACTTGTCCGTTTTTACCGGCCAAAAGCTCGCCTGGCAGTTTTCCTGCCAGGAAAACTGGTCGTGTGTACGAGGCTTGAGATTAACTACCCAGACCTCACCTCAGGATCTACCATTTATTTTGACAAACCTTTAATGCTGAAGAGAACCCCCACTTATCTTTTTTAAAATAAAAAATGTAATTAGAATTTCCAGTTTTTTTGATAGGGTTGATAAATAATTGTGACATCTTTGTCATGGTATTGTAGAAGGGGTGAAGAATGCTTTCCTATACAACTAAGCAAAATATATATATTTTTTTTATAGAAATCACGCTGATATTTGTAAAAATCTGTGGAGGCTGGCAATAAGGCTGAATAACTACAGTGATGCAAGCAATCCAACTGTTGCCTACAATTAAGCAGTCAAGTACGGGATATCTCAATTCCAGCTGAGTGTGGAGCTGGTCATCAGGGAAAGACGGCAAATGCAGCCATAAGAATGATGTGTGTTTAAAATGGTTACTGTGGCTAGCTAATCAAAGAGAAAAGGCAGAAACAAGATTTCTAAAAGATTTGCCTGCTTCTCCAGTATTTCCTAAACTATGGGTGGGAACCCAAATTGGTTCAGAGACATGTTCGGGATGGGTTGCCACTTGATTTTGTGTCAAAGTGTGAAATCAACAGATTATTAAACACTAGTTCTTAAATGTGGACAGTTTTCATTTTTCAGACTAAGAACATTTCTAGCAAGTACAGAAAATAACTGTTGATCTTACTAGAAATGCAGTGTCCTTGTCACTTCCTGTGAGCTGAAAAGACAGCATAAACAATGTTCTCTCTCTTCTGTACACAACTAGTTCTATCATTTCACTATGTTATGTTTTTCTAGTTTTGGATAGAGTATAGGAGAGTTATAACTCCTATCAGTTTGTTTGCCATCTGTGTCCCATAGGGGAGATTTCACCTCACTTCCTGCCCCATAGCCAAAGCAGAAAGTGGGAGGAAATTCCTCCAAAGTTAGGAAATCCCTAGAAAAAAAATGTTCCTGACAAGTAACTAGGTTTAAACTAGATAACTGATTATAAATTTAACCACAAGTCTATCTTGTGTAAAACATTCAAGACCCATTATACATAATACAGCATACACTCTTGCATTGTGTTTAAGTATTGTGGACAATATTATGAAATTTGTTCTGGAATTTGCTGTGGCTTGTTAATTACCTGACTGGTGGTCATATTCTGGTGACTTGTGGGTATGTGGGATGCACAAAAACATTAATTACCTGACTGCTGGTCACATACTGGCATACCTCCCAACATTTTAAGATAGAAATGAGGGGCACCTACTAGCAAACGTATGTAGGCATAATACATGCCCCCCTGCCACACCTTCTTAAAAGGAGAATTAACACCAAAAAAAAAAGTTAATTAAATCCAGAAGTGATTTTTCTACCACTATTATACCTTTATATTGACCCATTTTGAATTTGAATGAAAGGTTTAGCACTGGAAAACACTTTTTGAAAGATACAAAGTGCATTTTATATATAACTTTAAAAATCAGACCAAAATGAGGGACAAATGAGGGGGAAAGAGGGACATTGCTTCAAATCAGGCACAGTCCCTAAAAATCAGGGACAGTTGGGAGCTACTGTATGTACTGGTAAATCATGGGTATTTAAGACGCACATAAACATTAAGTTACCTGACTGGTGGTCGCATACTGGTGACTCGTGGGTATTTGAGATGCACAAAAACGTTTTGAACTCTTTCCCATTTCTAGACCTTGCATGGAGACCACATTCTGCTGGCGGGACACCCTCCTTGGGTCTGTCTGCTGAACATTATTATTAAATCCAGGAGGGATTGGCTGTTGCATCAACATCTTCACAGGAGACAAAACAAAGGATAGTGTGAGACTTTAGGAATACATTATCTGTCTAGAGTAAGCATAGTTTGACTGAAAACTTCAAGTGGAACCCAACAATGTTTTCAAAATAAATTGCTAAGTACTGTACAAAAATCATCAATAATAAAAAAAAGGGGTTGTAAAGGTTAGTTTTTTGTTTTCTAAATAGGTTACTTTAAGCTAGTACATTTTTGTTTCACTTAGCTTTTCCTTCAATTTCCCTTCTAAATATTTGTTTTCTTTGTCTGAATTTCTCACTTCCTGTTTCTCCTCGGTAAGCTGTTCTGGCTGACTAACCCCCAGCCAAAACAGCTCGAATGATGTGGGGGCGAGCTTACTGAGGAGAAACAGGAAGTGAGAAATTCAGACAAAAAAAAAACATTTAGAAGGGAAATTGAAGGAAAAGGTAAGTGAACCAACAATGCACTAGCTTAAAGGAACCTATTTAGAAACAAAAATAAAAAAATAACCTTTACAACCCCTTTAAACCAACCTCCCTATATGCTTGACTGTCTACCACACCACTGTCCAATCCCTCTATATTTCATAAACGAATGCATTCTGTACCACTACCAACAAGCTGGAAAGCAACTTTTCTGTGCCATGGTAGCTGTTGCTGCTGCCACTGAACTTTAAGGTGGATATGCGTCCTCTTCACAGTATGACATACAATGTAACCTGATTAGCAGGTCATACTACTGATACCACGGATCTCAGCATTATTATGTTAAGCACATACACTTTATTAGGTACACGTGTTCAGCATGGCAGCAATTAAATTCATTTAGGCATCTAGACGTGTTGAAGACAACTTGCTTAAAGTTTAAACCAAGCATTAGAATTGAAAAAAAAGGGGGGGGGGTTGATTTAAGTGACTTGGACCATGGCATGGTTGTTGGTGCCAAACGTGCTGGTCTGAGTATTTTTAAAAACTGCTGATCTACTGGGATTTTTGTGCACAACCATCTCTAGGGTTTACAGAGAATGGTTCGAAAAAAGAGAAACTATCCAGTGAGTAGCAGTTGTGTAGCTGAAAATACCTTCTTGAGGTCAGAGGAGAACGAGCAGACTGGTTTAAGATGATAGAAAGGCAACAGTAACTAAAAAAAGAAAAAAAGGAAACACTCGTGACAACCAAGGTATGCAGAATACCATCCCTAAACGCACAACATATTGAACCTTGACACAGATGGGTTACAGCAGCATAAGACCACACCAGGTGCCACTTCTGTCAGCTAAGAACTGTAAACGGAGGCTACAATTCCCACAGGCTCACCAAAATTGGACAATAGAAGACTGGAAAAACATTGCCTGGTCTGATGAGTCTCGATTTCAGCTGTGACATTCAGATGGTAGGGTCAGAATTTGGCATAAACACGAAAGCATGAATACATCCTGTCCTGTATCAACAGTTCAGGCTGGGGATGGTGGTATTATGGTGAGGAGGATATTTTCTTGGCACACTTTGGGGTCCTTTGTACTAATTGAGCATTGTTTAAATGCCATGACCCAAGTATTGTTGATGACTATGCCCATCCCTTTATGGCTACAGTGTACCCTTCTTCTGATGGCCACTTCCAACATGATAATGCATCATGTCACAAAACTCAAATCATCTCAAAATAGTTTTTTTAACATGACAATGAGTTCACTGTACTCCAATGGCCTCCATGGTCACCAGATCTTAATCCAATAGCGCACCCTCGGGATGTGACGGCAGTCACACAGCTGCAATGGCAATCATGAAAATAAATGGGGCTTGCTGCTCTTTAAAATCTTCAGAAATGATTGGTTCTCCATAAAAAGACAGTGTCAGACAGCAAATATATATGCATTTCAGCCTTGTTCACTACAAATACCATGTACAAAAAATGTCACAATATATAGTGTATAAACCCCTCCTGGCAACACATTTTGTTTGCCAATTAATACATAATTAGAATTACTTGGAGAGGTAAAACCCCATACATGGATAGACACAAATTTGATCAAAAACACAAGCATAATTGGTTATATAATCCAAAAAATACATTAAAATCCAATAAAGTGGCAAAACAAAAAATTAACAAAACTGAAAAAAATAAGCACGAATGCCCAGTGGGAGAATAGAGATAGTACTAATACACGGCAGCAAAGAAAAAAAAGAGAGAGGCAGGTGGTACAAAAGAAAAATATAAGTGCAAGTCCAGGTCCCAGCGCATCATGGATGTGCAGCCGACAAGTCTGTAGTAACTGCATGATGCTATTATGTCATTATGGACAAAGATCTAAAGAAATGTTTTTAACACCTTGTTGAATCTATGCCATGAAGAATTACGGCAGTTCTGACGGCAAAAGGGGGTCCAACCCGGTACTAGCAAGGTGTACTGTACCTAATAAAGTGGCTGGAAAGTATGTCACCCAGCTTGAAAACTATAAAATCCTAGTAGATCAGATGCCAGAGCTGATGAAGTTACTGCAGATGTGTGTCTACAGCAAGGGGTGTCCAACCTATGGCCCAAGACAGCTTTGAATGTGGCCCAACAAAATCGTAAACTTAGTTAATAAAAAAAAAAAAAATAGTAAAAGTTCAGCAGCCACATTCTGCCAAAGAGCAATTTGACAGTCTCATTACTGGACTTCAAGCCAGTAAAGATACCTTTGTTTATCAAAAACCACTGTCAAATATTGCCCTCTTTTACTTTTTTTTTTTAAAGAATAAGAGAAGAAGTAGTTTTATTACTCAGATAGGTGCATTGGGGTTTATTTACTAAAGGCAAATCCATTTTGCACTACAAGTGCACTGAAAGTGAAGGAAGAAAGATCTGAAATTAGGGGAAGCTCTGCCGATTTCATCATCCAATCATGTGCAAGCTGAAATGCTGTTTTTTATTTTCCTTGCATGTCCCCCTCAGATCTACAGCGACTGAACTTCCAAGTGCAAAGTAGATTTGCCTTTAGTAAATAACCCCCAATGTCTATATCAGTGACTGTTAACTTGTGATCTGCCTGACTTTTTCTGCTCAACTATCCTTATTGTTAATGTATTTTATGTATGGTCCAAGACAATTCCTCTTCTTCCAATGTGGCCCAGGAAAGGCAAAAGGTTGGAAATCCCTGGTTTACAACAATACTGGAGATTAAGCCAAATGAAAAAGAAAGTGATTTTTTTTAAGTGAAATACTGCAGTGTTACATCTCTCAATGATATGTGTACTGAGGAAACATACATGTTTGCTGGCATGCATTTTAGTTGGCAGCTAGATAACTGATCTTCATCCATGCAGTTAAATGATGCCCTCATGCCAAATTACCCTTGTATGCCTATAGCTAGCCAAAGATATGTTAAATGTCATTTGTTTAAGGGTGTTATATTCTGAAAGGGGATTATTACCATTGCAATCACCACTAAGTAAATGGTCAATGGAGTGTGACCAATGTTGGGACTCATCACCCCTCAGGTCTACATGCAGTTTGTTTTGGGAGGCATCAAACCTTCTAGAATGCTTTGTCTGTTGTTGCTAGTTCTAGACAAAGTGTGCGGTCATGGGACGGTACCAGAATCTCTTGAGTTTTAAAAAGACCACTTGTGGTCATATTAGATACCTGAAGATTTGAGTCTTGCACTAGCTGTAGCTGTTCTTTGATAACATGAAGCTCTTCCTGCTGAGTTTTGATGTCTGCTTGTAATATCCGTGTTCTCTCCTCCAACTGCTCCTTTAGCTGGTTCACCATTCCCAACTGGGCTGGGTAGGGATACACTGGCTGTAAATTAAACCCAAATGTACTGTGTAAGGAAAATGTGTAATGTGGAAAGGCATTCCAGCAGAACATACACATACATACAAAAACAAGATAGCCAGAAAAATAGAAACCCTGCCCTGCAGAGGAAAAAGGGATCACAACTTGCTCTTTAAGTGTGTGGATCAATATAAACAGACATATAAAAATACCAAATGTTCTTTCTTTTGCATATACACAGATTACAATCATCACCTAACAGACTTCATAAAAGCCATGTCAGGAATGTGTATTTGAACATTGCCAGCCAATTTGCTTTTTAAAAAGACAGAAATATCAAAGGGATACAATGAATGGACCCAAATACAAGACAGCACAAACCTCCACTGTGTAAAATGTGGGCATTTGTGGAAAAACATAGATAACATTTTAACATATTGGGTGGGATAAAAGACAATAGAGAAAGCACAGTGCTTCCCTTCTCTTGGTTTAAATACTGACTAGCGCACAAGTGTCCCAAAACAACTCCCCAGCAGCCAGACAAAATATCATGGCCACCTGGCAAGTTCCAATGATATCAGGCCAAAAAGTCTAATGCTTTGAATATCCAAGACAATCATTTCAATCCCGAAACAGGCAAGTATGTTAGAAAATTCCAATCTCCAAGACTCTTACCCGATCAGCTGACCCAAACATAAGTAAATGGGTCCAATAAAGCTTTATTCTGCAACCCTTCCGTGTCTTTTTTATTGTTCTTTTGGTCTCCTCTTATGTGTTCCCAAAAAATAAAACTTATATACGGTGCCTTGAAATAGTATTCATACCCCTTGAAATGTTCCACATTTTGTCATGTTACAACCAAATACGTAAATTAATTTTACGCGATAGACCAACAGCTGTGGAATGGAAGGAATGATTTTCATTTTTTTTTTTTTTTACATAGAAATATGTGAAATTGTGGTGTGCATTTGAATTCAGCTCCCCCCGAGTCAATACTTTGTAGAACCACCTTTCACTGCAATTACAGCTGCAAGTCTTTTGAGTATGTCTCCACCAGCTTTGCACATCTAGAGAGTGACATTTTTGCCCATTCTTCTTTGCAAAATAGCTCAAACTCTGTCAGATTGGATGGAGAGCGTCTGAACAGCAATTTTCAAGCCTTGCCACAGGTTCTCAATTAGATTTAGGTCTGGGACTTTGACTGGGCCATTCTAACACATGAATATGCTTTGAAAAGTATCCCCACAACATGATGCTGCCACCGCCATGTTTCACGGTGTGGATGGTGTGTTCAGGGTGATGGGAAGCGTTAGTTTTCCGCCACACAGTGTTTTGCTTTTAGGTTAAAAAGTAAAATCTTGGTCTCATCTGACCAGAGCACCTTCTTCCACATGTTTGCTGTGTCCCCCACATGGCTTCTCGCAAACTAAAAATAAGGACTTGTTATGGCTTTATTTTAACAATAGCTTTCTCTTGCCACTCTTCCATAAAAGGCCAGATTTGTTGAGTGCACAACTATAAGTTGCCCTGTGGGCAGGTTCTCCCACCTGAGCTGTGGATCTCTGCAGCTCCTCCAGAGTCACCATGGGCCTCTTGACTGATTATCTGATTAATGCTCTCCTTGCCCAGCCTGTCAGTTTAGGTGGACAGCCATGTCTTGATAGGTTTGCAGTTGTGTCATACTCTTTCCCATTTTCGGATGATGGATTGAACAGTGTTCCACGAGAGGTTCATAGCTTGTTTTTTTTTTTAATAACCTAACTGTGCTTTAAAACTTCTCCACAACTTTATCCCTACCCTGTCTGGTGTGTTCCTTGTCCTTCGTGATTCTGTTTCACTAAGGTTCTCTAACAAATCTGAGGGCTTCACAGAACAGTTTTTATACTTAGATTAAATTACACACAGCTGGACTCTATTTACCAATTAGGAGACATCTGAAGGCAATAGACCCCACTAGATTGCAGTTAGAGGTATCACAGTAAAGGGGGCTGAATACAAATACATGCCACACTTTTCAGATATTTTGTAAAAAAAAGGTTGAAAACCATTTATCTTTTTCCTTCCACTTCACAATTATGTGCCAATTTGTGTTGATCGATCACATAAAATACATTTACATTTTTGGTTGCAACATGACAAAATGTGGAACACAGTGGTATAAATACTTTTGCAAGGCACTGTGGTACGATACCTTCAATATTATGGTTTGATCTATATTTATAAAATTGTGCTCATATTCAATATGCACTTGAAATCACCAGTGGCTTGTGATTTATTCTCTCCTTCTGGCCATAGTCTTATATTATATTATATTCCAAATCATCCTTAAGTCCTGATATATATTATATATATATATATATATATATATATATATATATATATATATATATATATATATATATATATATATATATCACACACATACACATATATACACACACACACTTTAAATTGTGCTCACATTAACCCATGCTCTTTTATTCAAGTACACCTTCTGCCATGCACCAAGCACCTTACCAGAAAGACCCCTATGACACAGGGTTGGGTGATCTCGCTTATAACCTTTTTTTTTGTTTTTAAACTTGATTCTCTGGCAATAAAATACTCAGCTCTGCATAAACAGTTAAAAAAAACGAACATGTAAAAAAGAAAAACTAATAGTGCAGAGAATCCTATCCAGATCGTATTTTTAAAATTAAAATGCTCACATAGGCAGTGAGTGTAATATTCCCAATGACCAAGATGGCAGAATGGGCACTTCCGATTCTCATGTAGACATCTTGACGTCTCTATCCGACGCATTTCTTCGAGATTACTTTTTCAAAGGTGCACTTTAGTTGAATGAATTTGATCACTGGGTTAACGTGAGCAATTGTAAAGGGTATTCATGTATGTATAGGTTTGTTTTGGATGTACTGCACTATTGAGTTTTTATTTTCTTGGGAGATATTGCCAAGAGGAGGATTCAGGACGGTTTGTAAAAAGAGTGGATTTGGAATAAGATGTGCTACGAAGTTTGTTTTCTGGCAAGGATATTGGCAGAAGGAGAGAATAAGTCAGGAGCCACTGGCAATTTCACAAGCATGTTGAATACACACACACACACACACACATGTAATCACAAT
Organism: Rana temporaria; assembly: GCF_905171775.1. Lineage (NCBI taxonomy): Eukaryota > Metazoa > Chordata > Amphibia > Anura > Ranidae > Rana > Rana temporaria. Next base: position 83,372,501 of record NC_053497.1, on the reverse strand, counting down.
AATATAAATATTATAGATCAAATAATAATTTTGAAGGTATCACACTATATAAGTTTTATTTTTTTGGGAATACATGAAAGGAGATCAGAATAATAATAAAGAAGACACGGAAGGGTTAGAGAATAAAGCTTTATTGGACACATTTACTTATGTTTGGGTCAGCTGATGCGGTTAAGTGTCTGGGAATTTTTAAACATACTGTAACAGTAAAGGGCAACACTGGGTGCCAATCCATTTCATGGTAAACCCCGAAAAGCATTGAGCACTAGACTGATGGCAGAATTTGAGTGCATCTTAACCACTTGCCGACCGTCGCACGCAGATATGCGTCGACACAATGGCACGGGCAGGCACATTGGCGTACCTGTACGTCCCTTTAAATTTGCTGCCCAGTGGGTGCACGCGCCAGCCGCATGCCTCATGATCGTGTTTGCGGGTCCCGGGAACTCGATGTTCCCGGGTGGCCCGCGATTGCGGTCGGCAAAGGCAAAACAGGGGGATGCCTTTGTAAACAAGGTATTCCCCTATTCTGCCTAGTGACAATGTCATTGATGACTGTTCCCCTTGATTAGGAATGTTTATCAATGACGTGTCACGTGTAGCCACGCCCCCTAACAGTAAGTATCACTCCCTAGTACTGACTTAACCCCTGCAGCACCACCTAGTGGTTAACCCCTTCACTGCAAGTGTCATTTTTACATTGATCAGTGCATTTTAATAGCACTGATCGCTGTAAAAATGACAATGGTCCCAAAAATGTGTCAAAAGTGTCCGATGTGTCCGCCATAAAGTCGCAGTCACAAAAATAATAATTACTAAATAATAATAAAAATGCCAAAAAACTACCCCCTATTTTGTAGCTGCTATTACTTTTGCGCAAACCAATCAATAAACGCTTATTTTTTTAACCAAAAATATGTAGAAGAATACGTATCGGCCTAAACTGAGGAAAAAAATAATAATTATATATATATATATATTTTGGGGATATTTATTATAGCAAAAAGTTAAAAATATAATTTTTTTTTCAAAATTGGCGCTCTATTTTTGTTTATAACGAAAAAAATTAAAACCACAGAGGTGTTCAAATACCACCAAAAGAAAGCTCTATTTGTGGGAAAAAAGGACGTCAGTTTTGTTTGGGAGCCACGTTGCATGACCGCGCAATTGTCAGTTAAATCAACTCAGTGCCGAATCGCAAAAAGTGGAATGGTCTTTGACCAGCAAAATGGTCCGGGGCTGAAGTGGTTAAAGCCTCTGAAATAACACAAATGCCTCTGTAGAAGAGATCTATATAAATAGATAACTATTTATCTATCTTAATGAATGTGCATAGGATAAGATTTACATTTTTAATCCACCTAAACTGTGAGGAATAAGTCATACAAGTTGGGTATTTTAGGATTGTTTTAACTCAAACTTACCAAGATAGGTTGCTGTGGTGAAACAGTTGGTTGAACAACATGATGCTGTGTTAGATGTTCAGATTGAGCAGGTGCTACAGCCTACAAATTAAACCCCAATTTTTTCTTATTAGTTATTATACATCCTCCCATCAACAGAAGAGACATGAAATGACAGCAAAACAGTAAAGCAAAGCAAGCTTAAAGTGGAGTTCCACCCATTTTTTTATGTTTGTCTGTGCTGCATGCTCTAATCTCATAGTGTTCAGAATGGACAATTTTTATTTAATTTGTTGCTTGTAAATACCTTTATTTTGTAGTCCTTCATTACTTCCTCCTCCTTATTTGCCTAGGCTATTTGCAAGGGTTTCTGGGATAGGCATCATGTTTCCCAGTAGTCCTTGCAAACCTGACTGAAACCTATTACATTGCTTGTGCACTGAGCATGTGCGAGATATGCAAAGCTGAAATCCAGGAAGTCATACAGTCTGGCTTCATGATGCCCACACTTAAGATGGCCACGGTCTATTTCTAGATTATAAACTATTTAAATGCTGTAACAACCTAACAAAACAGACCTTAGTTTACAGACTAACTTTACTAGAATACATTAAGCTTGTGTATTACAGGGGTATTTATATTTAAAAAGTGAAATTGTGGGTGGAACTCCGCTTTAATGGTACATTTTCTCCCAGTGGCTAAAGTTTGGTGCTGGTTGTTCTTAGGCTTCCAGTACAGTAGACTAATGCAAATACTGCAGTTTTTCTAATGCCGCGTACACACGATCGGTTCGTCTGATGGACCATTTTCATCAGACGAACCGATCGTGTGTGGGCCCCATCAGTTTTTTTTCCCCATCGGTGAAAAAACTTAGAACCTGTCTTAAAATTATCTGATGGTTAAAAAAACGATAGAATAAAAACGATCGTCTGTGGGGAAATCCATTGGTTAAAAATCAACGCATGCTCAGAATCAAGTCGACGCATGCTCGGAAGCATTGAACTTCATTTTTCTCAGCACGTTGTTGTGTTTTACGTCACCTCGTTCTGACCTGATCGGTTTGATGGTGTGTAGGCAAGACTGATGAAAGTCAGCTTCATCGGATATCTGATGAAAAAAATCCATCAGACTGTTTTCATCGGATGAACCGATCGTGTGTGGCACAAGTGTCACTGATGTCTATAATAAAAAGATCCACCAACACAACCATAGCCAACCTGAACACTCAACATCCACCCCAGCCCTCTGCACCAAAAAGAATAAACTTAGCCCTTAACCGGTCTCTTAAGACTTACCCCTTCCCAGGGCTCAAGTCCTACGGGAACGCGTGGGAACGGAGTTCCTGCACTTTTTTCACAGCAGGAACTCCGTTCCCTTTGCAGGACTAGAGCAGCCGAGAGCAGCCGAGCCGCCCGAGCCAATCCTTCACTAAGCGGTGATGCCCAGCTCGAGTCACTGTCAGGGGCAGGCGAACCCTAGTAATCCTTTATGTTACTGACCGCTTCCTGTATATGGATTCATCAGGTAGTGTGCGGGTATTCCGTCACTTCCTCGATGCCGCAATGTCTCCTGGGAGCTTTTGTCATTGTTCCCAGGAGACATTGCGGAGGTCTGCTGCGAGTTATCGCGGGATTTTGAAAGAACTTGCGGTTTAGTAATTATGCATATCATAATATCAATTACTGTATGTGTATAATTTTTTTTATTTTGGTGGGGGAGTGGATCTTGGGTGGGAGTTCCCACACTTTTTTCCCCAGGACTTGACCCCTGCCCCTTCCTAAACCTAAACATGCCTTTTTATTTGTCCCATTTACCATTATCATTATCATTTAAAGTGAAACGAAAAAAAGAAGTCTCCAGAAAAGTGCAGTTCTAGCATTCCAGGAAAAAAAATGATGATACTGAAGCCTGTAAATAGTCTCCAGCTTGTCAAGAGAGTGGGTGCAGGAACCTCCCTTTTACACGTTTGCTTGCTTGTTCTGTGTCAGTTACTACAGTGGCTCAGTGAAAACGATTTAAGCCATTAGATTAGTATAGCAATAGCAATGTATATGTTTCTCTCATCAATAGTTTACTTTTAAACAAAATGGTGTGGATGGAAAGCAGACATGCTCCAGGCCTTTAGGCTTCACCATCTAGTGAATAACAGAGCAAGTAAATATCAAAATGTCTGCACTCCCGCCATGGAAATAAAAATACTATATTTAAATACAATACAAACATTGATTGTGAATTGTGCATTGTATAAATACATGCCTGGTTTGCACTGGGTGCCAGTCTCATCTGGGGTTTATCCTTTTGACTTAAGGACTGTCTGGAGGGTGTGCTGGCCTCTGTGGGTCTCATAGATGAGGTTGCTAGAATATAGAAAGATTGTTATCAGTAAGAGCAGAAATATTTATTCAGCAGACGCCTTTTACTGTTTTTAGAAAATATATAATAAAAGAAAAACAACATTTGGACCGAGCATCAGTATAGCAAAAACACTCAAAACAGTAAACCTTTGGTGCCTATACATTATGCTAGAGCTACAAGAACCGCTTTTTGCTTAGACTGCTTTGATGACCCTCCCTCACCCTTACATAATCACCACCCAATTATTTAAGACATAAAAACTGTAAATGAAAATGTAAACCAGTGGTACACATAAGCATCTTTATAGCTTCTCTGCCAAGGCTCATCTAGTCAGAATCTGTATTTTTAACAACAGTTCACAAGGCATGCACAATATATTGTTTCTATAAGCATAGCTGCCTATTTGTTTTATCTCACTTACTTGCCCTGTCTGCTCTTCCGTGTGTACTCCATCTACACCCCTGCTAATAACAGCACCTCGTAAATCACATACTGTTACGGTAGCAGCAGTGCCCATGGGACAATACTTGAGCATCCTAATTAGGGTTTCATTCAATTATACAACAGGTAATGAAACCCCAATTAGGGTGCCTAAGGAGTGTGTCATGGGATGTAACTGAGCACTGGTGCTATCGTTTGCAGAATTTTTTGAGGCGTTCTAATATTCATAGAGCATACAGCTGGAGCTTTTACAGTAGGGTAGTGAAGGGAGATGAGGAACCTTCAGTCCCCTATGAGGTAACTAGGGCAGCACCAGCAGTATGCCACGCCTGGTAACACCACTCATTAAATATTTAACTAGAATACCTATAAAAGCTTTTAAATAACTTAAATCTTATTGAGCAAAGTGATATGCTTTATGAAGCAAACTTGGGAATTGTTATAATCCGGTTTATTTGGCTACCATATTTCTTGATAAACTGCTTTTTCCATGTTTCCTTGTGAAATAAAGTAAAGTACTATGGCTTGTACAAAAAAAGTCAGACAGCAATATCACCATCTCAATTTTCACTGGAGGACCTTTATAATAATGGTATACATACATGCAGTGTCTGAGAGAGCAGTATGAGATGATCTACGAGAGCTATGTGATGACACAGACATTCCTTCTCTGCTCGGCTCTTGTTTATTCGTACACGGTCTAATGTCCAAGTAAGTGTTCTGACTCTGAGGGAAGAAAATGAACCATTAGTCATTTCACAAATCTCAAGAAGTAAAGGTTACACAGTATACAGTTCTTTAATGTCATCCATGACCTGGTGGGGCTTTCAGGCAAGGGTGGACTCACACTAGACATGATCTTGGAATCCAGTAGGTAAACATTTAGGCCTCATGCACACTGGACGTTTTTGGACGTTTTTACAGCAGCTGTTTTTGGCAATAGACATTTTTTTCTACAGCCATTAAACTCTGCATCATGTTATCCTAAGCCCCCATTCACACCTTGGTGTTTTGTCGCCTGTAGTGTGACGCCGCAGCAGCCCCGAGACGCCAGAGGGACAAAAACACATGCACCTCTAGGGAGATGGTTCACATCTCCACGCCGAACGCCATACGCCTGAAAAAAAGTCCCGGACCTTTTTTTCAGGCGGCTTTCGGCGTTCGGCATAGGAGATGTGAACCATCTCCATAGAGGGGGTGAAGGCTGCATTCACAATCGCTGCGTTTTGTCGCCGCAAATCGCGGTACAAAACGCCGCTATTTGTCGCCGCAATTTGCGGGACAAAACGCCGCGATTTTGTACGCCAAAGTGTGAATGCAGCCGTAGTGCTGTTATCAGCAGTTTTGGGCAGTGACGTTTTTGAGCAGTAAAAAAACAAAACAAAAAAAAACAAAACTAGTGGGTTCCAAAAGACGTTTTTCAGCTGTAAAAACGCTCTAACGCTAATACACATCGATAAACGCTCAAAAACATCGCTCACCAGCGTTTATCATTTTTGATCCATAAAAAAAAAAATCTTCAAAAAAACGCTAACATAGAAAAACGCTAATAAACGCTAAAAAATGCTATTGCAAAAACATTGAAAAAGGGTGAAAAACTCACTGCAAAGCTACTGGCATTTTTATAACGTTATTTTAAGGTCCAGTGTGCATGAGGTCTTAAAGTCGCAATACATGTAGCTTCATATATCATCATTCACTTATAGTACATATTAAAAGACTATACATGTGATAAACCTACGTAAATAATATTTGTAGGTACTTCCTGGGCCAGATCCACAGCCAGCCAGCGCAACGTAACTTTTTCCATTTAAGTTACACTGCCGCAAAGTTGCCAAGTTAGGTGCCGATCCACAAAGCACTTACCTGGAAATTTGCGGCGGTGTAACTTAAATCCGTCTGGCGCAAGGCGGGCCAATTCAAATGGGCGAGTCCCATTTAAATTAGGCGCGCTCCCGCGCCGGACGTACTGCGCATGCTCCGTCGGGTAACTTACCCGACGTGCATTGCGCTAACAGACGTCATTTGCTTAGACGGTAACGTAAATGGCGTCCAGCGCCATTCACGGACGTCTTACGCAAACGACAGCCATACTTAATAGGGCTTAGTCAAATAGGACTCAGCCCTATTTTTACACGGCGTAACTCGACGTAAACGACGTAGAATTAGCGCAACGGGCCCGTCGGAACGTTCGTGGATCGCCGTAAGTGTTCATTTGCATATTCTAGGCCGGCCGCAATGGCCTCGCCACCTAGCGGCCGGCCTAGAATTGCATCCTTAAGATCCGACAGTGTAATTCAATTACACATGTCGGATCTTCTGCCTATCTATGGTAAACTGATTCTGTGGATCAGTTCCATAGATAGAAACAGGGATACGACGGCGTATCAGTAGATACGCCGGCGTATCCCTTTTGTGGATTCCCCCCCCCCTGTCTTTAATCAAAGCCAAGCACTGATATTGTAGTATTAGGTGGATACAAGGAAGATTAACGACTGTGAGTTGTTTAAATTTGACATGCCAGCTTTATGCACCTTTAAATATCATAAAAAAAGAAGACCTTAAAGGGGAGGTCCGGTAAAAAAAAAAAAAAAAAAATTAAAAGTTAGCAGCTGCTAACACTGTAGCTGCTGACTTTTTAATAAGGACGCTTACCTGTCCTCGATCCTGGCAGCTCCAGGCGCGGCCATCCACAGTAAGGGAAACAGGCTTCACTGCCCGTTTCCTACTGCGCATGCGCGAGCAGCGCAGCGCTTTGTGAATGGGCCGGCTGCTTTCTGGGATACACACAGTTCCCAGAATGCAGCACGCCCCATTCACAAGAAGAAACCGAATGTAGGAGGAGGAAGAGAATCCACCGCGGAGGATGAAGAGGCAGATTTGGGACTTCCGCATAGCAACAGCTATTTCGGGTAAGTAAAACATTTTTTTTTTCATTTTAATTTATTTTTTTGATTTTTGGAGGAAAAAAATTTTTCAGGGTGGAACTCCACTTTAATGTCATTTTTGGATTGTTAAATTATTTTTATATTTGGAACAATGAGGAAGAACTCCTTTGTGTTGATGCAAAGAGGGGGACTTCCTTCACTAAAAATAAATATATATCACCAGGGAAAAAAGCAAAGGCAAAAGTCCGATGCAAGCTTTTGAACAGAAATTCCGACCGTGTGTATGCTCCATCGGACTTTTGCTGTCAGAATTTCCGCCAAAAAAAGATTGAGAGCTGGTTCTCAAATTTTTCAATGGAAAATATTCCTATTGGAAAATCTGATCGTCTGTAGCAATTCTGATGCATGCTCGGAAACAATTCGACGCATTCTCAGAAGCATTGAACTTCATTTTCTCGGCTCGTCGTAGTGTTGTACGTCACCGCATTCTTGATGGACGAAAGTTTCCGAGAACTTTTGTGTGACCGTGTGTATGCAAGTCAAGCTTGAGCGGAATTCCGTCGGAAAAACCATCCAAGGTTTTTCCAACGGAAAATCCGATCGTGTGTATGCTGCAAATGGCTCCCCTCACAGTCACCCGCACTGTAACCCAAACACAAAGCTTCCATGTAACCCCAACCTTAACCCTTACCCAAACTCTATATAACATAACCTAACCTGGTTTGTAACACTAACCCTCCATGTAACCCAAACCTAACAATCATCTATATAGTAACCTTCTATATAATCCTAACACTAAAACCCAAAGCCTCCATGTAGCATCAACCCTAAGGCCCCTTTCACATTGAGGAGTTTTTCAGGCGGTAAAGCGCTAAAAATAGCGCTGCTATCCCGCCTGAAAAACTCCTGCACTGCAGACTCAATGTGAAAGCCCGAGGGCACAAAAAAATCTCCTGTCAGCAGCATCTTTGGAGCGGTGAGAGGAGCGGCATGTATACCGCTCCTTCACCGCTCCTTCCCATTGAAAACAATGGGAACCGCGGCAATACCGCCCGCAATGCGCCTCTATAGAGGCGCATTGCGGGCGATATTAACTCTTTATCGGCCGCTAGCGGGGGTTAATACCGCACCGCTAGCGGCTGATACCCGCGGCAATTCCGGCGGTATAGCGCCACTATTTTTAGCGGCGTTATACCGCCACCGCAGCTCCCGCCCCAGTCTGAAAGGGGCCTAATACTAAAACTCTCTTATTCAAGCCTAACTCCTTGTTTGCACACAATGTTCTTCTACATCAGTATTCTCTTCACTAAATGTAAATCCTTCATGTAACCCAAAACACAAATCCTCTATGCAACCATAACCCAAAGACTCCTTGTAAGCCTAACACAAATCCACCAGGGAACTCTACTACCAACCCACTCTGTAACCCTAATCCAAACCCTCCCTGTAATTACCTGACCCAAACTCTCCATGGAACTCCAACCCTCAAATACCCATAATCAAGCCCTACCTAAAATCCAACTCTAATTCAAACCCTATCTCTTGTGTGCATACTCACTTATACTATACCATGATCCTCACAACTGATGACCATCCTCCCCAGACTAAAATGATAATAGCAGTGGCGTCTTCTTTTTTTGGGGGGGCGGCAAACCCCCCTGGGGCGCCAGTGGAACGTAACTAGCACAACTGCCCCCTCCCAGCGGCACGGCACTAACCCCCCAGCAAACCACTCATTGTTTTTCGCTGTTGCAACACACCTGGGTGGGCTCCTGTAACATTCTCTGCAACCCGAGCCCACCCTATTTTAAAGCCTATTAGAGCCTCTGGCTCTAATTAGGTGCTTAAAAAAAAATGCCCGCTGTAATTTATGCGCCCGATGCCCTGTACATGAATGGGGGTGGCCATGGATAGATTTATGATATACATGAATCTATCCACTGGTGTTGAAATCCCCAAATGATCTGCTTAGTAGTTAACAAAAGGATTATCTTTACCCAAGATGACCTGAATATTAAATTACTAAGGTTTGTATATAGAAAGCAGAAAAATGGCAGATTGTTCCAAAATACTAATCCTGTGCCCCATAAAAGTTTTCCTTTTCATACGATAATGCAGTGTACCTTTACTGATTGGTCCGCCAGTTCTAAAGCCGACTCCTCAAGCCCAAGGTCTCTCCTCCTCTCTGCTCGAACTTCAGCATAACTGATAAATGATAAAAACCATGTCATCACATATACATAGAGGAAAGTATAAAGAGTTAAGTTGGCCAACATACATCCAGAAAACTCTCGTAAGCACACTTTAAAAAAAAATCTAAAAAGGTCACATACAAAATCCACATTATACTATACAATTCTACTTCTAATGCATTTGCATGCTTCTGTCAGGAATGTTAATTCATGTGTTTCTACTTCTCTTTTGCATGTTAGAGCTGAGTGAGACTGAACCAGGAAAAAAATAAAAACTCTTATGATAGAATACAAACTTTCAGAGCTTTGCTTTTGAGTTATCCAAGATGATTCAGAGGAGGGTGTGGAGATGGATATATTACTAGGGTCTAGGGTTCAGCATTTAGGACAGCTCAATTGCTCACCCATAGCAAACAATTTGTCACAAAGTCGTTTTTTGTATTTACCGATTTATTATATTTAAAGGTCACTTTAGTAAAAAAATGTTTCATATTGCATATAATACATGCAGCAGCTGCCCATTGTGCTGGAAACATATTTCGAGGTACACAGTGCTGTCCCCCTTTCCTGCACCCCAACTGTGAAACCGTATCTCTATTGTTTATATTTACTGGAGGAAAGATCATCTTTTTTAAAAGAGACCCTGTTCAACAAAAATCTTCGGATAAGATTATATGGGCATTTAGCGTATTTTTGGCATGTTGTTTACCTGTTAAAACCTCCCTTGTGTATACAGGCAAAAGCTCTGAAGCTGGTGGTGCCATTTTAGATGTAGAGTCAGCAGTCCTAAGGCCCATACACACGGTCTGACTTTTTGCCAACAAACTTAAAAAACAGCAAGTTTTCAAATTAGTCCGATCGTGTGTACGCTCCATCGGACCAACTTTTTTTTTCGGGGTTTCATTGGACAAAAAGTTTGGTCTGCAAATGGACAAACTTTACATCAACAAGAGTCCGATGGTGCCTAGTCTGACCGTGTGTACAGCAAGCAATCAGACTTTTGTACAAAGTACAAACGCGCTTGCTCAGAAGCAAAGACCAGCCGGAAGCGTTCTGTCTAGTAAAACTAGTATTCGTATTTGAAAGTGCATTTGTGACGCGGCAAGTTCTGAAATCAAGAAAAGCAGCGCACATTCTCTTCTTCTTTATAATGTCATAATACTAAAAGCTGCTTTGCTGGTGATACTGATGGAGTAAAAACAAATGGCTTTACTTTGGATTAGTGTATTTTGGTTATATGAATCAAACATATTTCTATATTTTTAGCACAACATGTCTGCTTGACGAACGGACGTTCAGAAACTAACAAAATTGCACGAAACTGAAAATTGCGAATGCACACAGACGAAACCTCTACTAACTCTCGATTAGCAGAAGGAGCCCAAAGGGTGACGCCGGAGAATTGAACTTCCTCTTTTAAACCCTCGTCAGTACGTTGAAACGTCTCTACGTTTGTGTTTGTTGCCGAAAAAGTCAGAGCGTGTGTATGCTATGGGTGTGACCGGACAACTCCCTTCGGACAAAAATCCAAGGGAAAGTTTGTTTGATGTCCGACTGTGTGTACGAGGCTTTAGACGAAGGCCTGGTTCACACCTATGCAGGCTGCAGTTTACATATTCCAGGTGCATTTTGCAATACACATTTTTGATCCATTGAAGACTATGGAACCAAAAACAATTCCCTGGTCCTTTCCATAAAATGCAGATGTGAACTACATCCATAGGAGACCATGTTAAATGGGCTGTAGTGCGTTTCTGCAAAACTGAAAACACACACAAAAATATGCATACCGTAGGTGTGAACCAGGCCTTAGTGCGATTACTGTGATTCTCCAAAGTATTCCCCTTCACTTCTCCCTGGCTGCTCCATAAAAAGTAATGTATGGAGATGAGGAGAGAGGTGAAGCAGTTGGGCCACCGTAGAGAGTAATTAGGTACTCACAGGGGAGGAGAGGGCTATGATGTGCATGGGAGTAGTCACATTTTCTAGCAAGTTCAAAGGCACATTGCAAGTGAATAAAAAGGATTTACGTCAAAAGGGAAAACACTGAGTAAGCATTTAAAACAAACACTTGCTTTTTCTGTGCTTGCACTTGCATTTTTTAAAGTTGCTGACAGGGCCTCTTCAAATATAGTATAATGTACTCTCAGAGTATCACCATGTGTGCCTAGAGGACTTTAATGCTGATTGTACCAGCAGGTAGTGCTGCATGTAGAGCAGCGAGTGTCAAGGACACGACCACATATTACTGTGGTCCAGAGAAATGTAAAGCTGCCCAGTTCCTTGAGAAACACCTTCAATTTTTATAAACGCACATAGTTGTCTCCAGTACAATGTATTATTACAATTATAGGTAATGGCAGACGGAACTCAGCGATTCACTCTGTTATAAAATGCACTGGGCATAGTAATACATCCAGGTTTACAGTATATACTGCAAATGACATGAGCCATTTACAGAAGTCCCATATAATATACACTATTGTATACTAGATGTGTTTACTTTATGTTATTTTCTAGGGGTATTTTATGTTATTTTCAGTCAAAAAGACAACATAGCGACTCAATTTAGTTACCATGCACCAGCCATATATATTTCATCACCTTTCACTCTAAACAAGAAGCCACAGCAGTGTCAACCAGCACAAGAATACTCCCAAAAACACATCTGTCTGTATGCATGCTATGTGGATTCAGCCTAGGTTCACACTGCTGCGAATTCAAAATCGCGGTAAAATGTGCGATTTTGCCGCGATTTCAGCCGCAATTTAATGTAAATCGCGGGGGGGGGGGGGTGGGCCGAAATCCCGAAATCGCAAAAAGTAGTACAGGAACTACTTTTTGAAATCGCAGATGCGGCGTCGCACTGATTAGGACAGTGCCATTGCCGACAATTGCCGCCGATTTGAGATGTGATTTGACATGTCAAATCGCATCTCAAATCGTTCCAAATCGTACCCAGTGTGAACCAGGGCTCAACAAAATAGATTTTATTTGCCTGCTTGCTGCTATGCAGGAATTCCCAATCAATTTACCATTAGCAATAGGAGGATGCAGGTGTGAGCAGCTATTCACAGCAAAGCTCACTAGAAAAATGTCCCAGTACTTAACCCCACTCGCCAGCAAAGGATTTAAACCCATAACAAGTAAAAAAAAATTGCCATAAAACTATCCCCTATTTTGTAGACGCTATAACTTTTGCGCAAACCAATCAATATACGCTTATTGCGATTTTTTACCAAAAATATGTAGAAGAATACGTATCGGCCTAAACTGAGAAAAAAAGTGCTTTTTAAAAAAAAATTGGGGATATTATAGCAAAAAGTACAAAATATTGTTTTTTTTTTACAACGCAAAAAATAAAAACCGCAGAGATGATCAAATACCACCAAAAGAAATCTATATTTGTGGGGGAAAAAAAGGTCAAATTTGTTTGGGAGCCACGTCGCACAATTGTCAGTTAAAGTGACGCAGTGCCGAATCGCAAAAAGTGGCACAGTCATATGGCAGCCAAATGGTCCAGGGCTGAAATGGTTAATTACCATCTTAATCAACCACAGAACCTGTGTAATTAATATATGTTTGGTTTTAAAGGGATGAGGTGACAACCCTTTACTTGTGTGCTTTAGGGTCCTTTCAGATGTCCTTTCAGTTTTTGTGTCCGCTCCGTCGGCTCAGCGGGGATCCCCGCTGAGCTCTCGGCGGATAGGGCGGTCCCCGCACACTGTGCAGGGACGGCCCTGTCTCAGCTCCGCTCTGCCCTATGGGGAACCGGATGCAGACGGATCGTCTGTCCGTCTGCATCAGTTCCGTTCCGCCGGACGGAAGAAAAATAGGGTTTTCTTCCGTCCGAAAACCGGATCCCGATGAACGCGGACGCTAGCGGATGCTCCATCCGCTAACGGACGCGTTCCCATAGGGATTCATTACAAGTCCGTTAACGGACTTGTAATGAACGGACAGGCGGAGCGGACGTGTGAAAGAGCCCTTAGCCAATCATTTTCTACATATTAGATCTCTATGTTCCAGGTAACCAGGGCAGTGGAAGGGACATGCCCTTTACACAAAGTATATACTGTGTGCAAAAAATGCCCCTCTATCATCTCAGAAAGTTGGGAGCTATGAGTATGCAGGTAAGGTTCCTGAAATGAATATTTGTTTCAGGTCAGTGATAATATTTAGGGTCACTGTGTCAGCCAGCCAGGCACCTAGCATTTTCAGAAGGAGGTCAGCATTTACAGACCCCATATTTCTCTCTTAGGCCACATTCATTTTAATACACTAACATTGCTCAATAAAGGTTCAATACAGCAGAAACAATATGTCACAAATATGTGATCTGAACTGAAGCCAGAAGAGGGCGCCATTGCTGCAAACATTATCTGAGCCGCACAAGTATTGCTAAAACAGCATATAGGAATTCAGTTGTTAAACAGCAAAATTAGTAAATCACCACAGCAGATGTTCCTAAACATTTTATAAGGTTTTAGTATTGACGGTAAATTTAAATGTGTGAATTTATAAAAGCTTGGATAAAACACAGAAACTATCTGCAAATCAGTAGTCTCAACAGGAATCTGTAACATTTAAAGGGGTTGTAAAGATTTGTTGTTTATTTTCTTAAAAGGTTCCTTTAAGCTAGTGCATTGTTGGTTCACTTACCTTTTCCTTCCATTTCCCTTCTAAATGTTTTTTTCTTTGTCTTAATTTCTCACTTCCTGTTCCTCCTCAGTAAGCTTGTCCCCATCATCCGAGCCGTTCTGGCTGGGGGTTAGTCAGCGTGCTCGCCCCCTCCCTTGGGACTACAGCATCTCCCTGCAGGGATGTAGTCCCAAGGGAGGGGTCGAGCACGCTTACTAACCCTCAGCCAGAACGGCTCAGATGATGGGGGCAAGCTTACTGAGGAGGAACAGAAAATAAATTCAGACAAAGAAAAAAAATATTTAGAAGGGAAATTGAAGGAAAAGGTAAGTGAACCAACAATGCACTAGCTTAAAGTAACCTATTTAGAAAATAAAAAACAAACCTTTACAACCTCTTTAACCACTTCCATTGTAAAATGACGCCGGCAGGAACCCTCCCTCGATCCAGGTGGACGTCATATGACGTCCTTTGTTCCCGCTCGTGACCCGGGGCGCATGCCCGGCGGCCGCGATGGCTGCCGGACACCCTCGATTGCCGGTGATCACGGCAGGAGTGTGCATCTGTGTGTGTAAACACACACAGATTTACACTCCTCTCAGAGGTGAGGAGACCAATGCTGTGTTCCCAGTACAGAGGAACACAGATCGGTCTCCTCCCCTTGTGAGTCCCTTCCCTCCTACAGTTAGAACACACTTTAGGGAACATTTTAACCCCTTCAGCACCCCCCTAGCGTTAACCCCTTCCCTGCCAGTCACATTTACACAGTAATCAGTGCATATTTATATCACTAATCACTGTGTAAATGTGAATGGTCCCAAAAAACGTGTCAAAAGTGTACGATGTGTTCGCCGCAATGCCACGGTCACAATAAAAAATTGCAGATCGTCGCCATTACTAGTAAAAAAAATTATAAAATAAAAATGCCATAAATCTATCACCTATTTTGTAGACGCTACAACTTTTGCGCAAATCAATATACGATTATTGTGATTTTTTTTTACCAAAAATATGTAGAAGAATGCGTATCGGCCTAAACTGAGGGAAAACATTTTTTTTTAAATTGTGATATTTATTAAATAAAAAAGTAAAAAATATTGTGTGTTTTTTTTTATTTCGCTTTTCTTTAGTTTATAGTGCAAAAAATAAAAACCGCAGAGGTGATCAAATACCACCAAACGAAAGCTCTATTTGTGGGGGGAAAAAAACATAAAGATTTAGTTTGGGTACAGTGTTGCATGACCGCGCAATTGTCATTCAAAGTGCAACAGCGCTGAAAACTAAAAATTGGTCTGGGCAGGAAGGGGGTGAAAATGCCCTGTATGGAAGGAGTTAAGTATGGGTACCATTGGGAATTGGATGTGGTACTCCGCATCCAAATTGCAATAGCAGGAGATTTTCACGGGATTTCTATGAAGCCGGTTTCCATATCTCTGCAGCAGGTCCGGTGGAATTTGCACAAAAACGCTGTGCGTCTTTTTCAGGCCTGAATTCAGCTGAAATCGGACCTGAAGCGCAACCCGTGCTGTAAGACCCATGCGACTCATAATTGAACCCAGCCCCATGCTTTATCACATCCCTCCCAAAAAAGTCACATTAAACCTGAACTCAATAAGAACAGCACAGTGCCAAACAGCTGCAGGATTTTGACAATTTGCAGGATTTTGCTTTGGCGCACAAAGACACTGCTATACTGATATTTACAACTCCACTATAAAAGAAAATATAATAATCATTGCTTACCTAACAACAGTGTGAGTGCAAACAATGAACTCTGGCTTGGAATTCCACTGATGGTAAGTGATGTAGTAGCGTGTCTGCAGCCAGATCCATTGCTGTCCTTTGGTTAAAAACCTGTAGTAACAGGAAGTTCCTTTTCCATATTGCATCACTGGATTTCCATAAAAGAAAAGAAATTGACTACTGTCAGATATTTAGGAGGACAGGACCAAAATATATTAAACAAGATTGAGATAAAGGCTGTGAATAGCGGAATGTAATGCAGACATGAAAGACATTTTATGGGATAGGATCCACCCCATTATAATCATAAGGAAACTTCTAGTGACCACTTAGGTTTTAGAAAACAAAATATGCATTCATAAAAAAATAATAATAATAAAAAAAAATAATCAGAGTGATGGGCAATGGAGTGGAAGAGTAAACAATTGGACCGATGGAAACTTTGGTCACCTAGTTCTATTCAGTTTGAACTATTGGGCTTTTTAGAGTTGATCAGGAAGTAGAACTATAATGCCGCGTACACACGTCCGTTTTTCCTGTCATGCAAAAAAACAACGTTTTTCTCGACGCAATTCTTCTCAAGCCTGCCTTGCATACACACGTTCATGAAAAAAAGCTTGAGCAAAGCGCGGTGACGTACGACAACGGCACTATAAAAGGGGAAGTTCCATTCAAATGGCGCCACCCTTTGGGCTGCTTTTGCTGATCCTCGTGTTAGTAAAAGTTTGGTGAGAGACGATTGGCGCTTTTCAGTCTTCGTGCTTTTCAGTCCGTTACAGCGTGAAGCATGTGCTATCTGCATTACGAAGACTAGTTTTACCAGAACAAGCGCTCCCGTCTCACACTTGATTCTGAGCATGCACGTTTTTTCCCCCTTGGAAAAGCCTACACACGAGCGGTTTTCGCAACGAGAAAAAGAACAACGGGAAAAACGACGAGAAAGAATAGAGCATGTTCTAATTTTTTTGCGGGCAGTTTTCTCAATGAGAAAACTGCTATGGAGCATACATACACGACCGGTTTTCACGACCAATCTAAAAAGTGACAGTTTTTTTGGATAGCATTGAGATGGTTTAGAACACCTGTCCGTTTTTATTGCTGTCTGTGTCCCCATCAGGGAGAGTCACCTTCTCCTTTTGTCCTGTTTACCATTGAAAGTAAAAGAGAATCCCATATATTGGGTTGTCCCCAGAAAAGTCATAGAGGAAAAATCTTCTAATGGGGACACTAGTTCTGGTGACCTAAGGAATTCCACTAATTTGCAGGGATTTCCTCTTGCTTTCTGTTTGGCTATGTGACAGGAAGTGAAGGTAAATCTCCCCAATGTGACAAAGATGGCAGAAATAAACCTTACATGGGTTATAACCCTTTCCTCTATCCTAAATGAAAAAAAAAAGTTCTAGTTTAAGGGCTCATGCACACAGGATGTTTTGAAAAAACTCAAGCGCTACAGCAGTGCTAAAAACACCCATTTGTTCACGTTTAGCCACATTTTTTACATTAGCGTTATTGCATGTTTTCTTGTGTTTTTTCGCTTTAGCGTTTTTTATAAAAAAAAAAAAAAACTCCCTATAATGTAAAAACATCAAACGTGGCTTGGCGCGTTTTTCTGTTTTTACTGTTCCTAGAAGCACATGCTGTCGTTACTGCCCCTAAACGTTTATGCCTCCAAACACCTCTGACAGTTTATGTGTGCATGGATACATAGGCTAACATGGAGGGGCTTTTAGAGGCAGTTTGAGTGACAGGTTATTTACATATCTAGCTTGGACATGTTTATCATATGTTATGTTATTCATAATATGAGGTGATCCACAGTATAAAAAGTGAGAAATCCACCCCTCCCCCACATAACACATCCAGGTAATATACAATGAACTGTGGATCACCTCATATTATGATAAACATAACATAACATATGATAAACATGTCCAAGCTAGATATGTAAATAACCTGTCACTCAAAGCAAGACACACCCACCAAATTAAGAGGGACACCTTGATGAGCGGATGAAACGAATCCCATCCCCCAAAGCATCTGTGGTCAGTGCCATTTAGAATGGCTCCCATTCCCCCCCAAACATTGGTTGTTATTTACACTAAGAACCAGCACCCCCAAGCATTAGGCCCGGTTGACACTGCTGCACTGCACAAGACCCTTTTTTTTTTTTTATTGCATCGCATTCGTAGCGGAATGGCAACACATGTATGTGAACGACCGTCATTGAAAACGATGACTTTATGGATGACATGCGAATTTAGAATGTTTTTGACGCATCGCATTTGTTATGAACTCGCATCACTGTGAACCGGGCCTTAGGCCCCATTCACACTGAGGAGTTTTTCTGAAAAACTCCTGCCCAGCATTCTCAATGTGAAAGCCAGATTGCTTTCACACTGAGGCGATGCACTCGCAGGAGAGAAAAAAATCTCCTGCAAGCAGCATCTTTGGAGCGGTGAGAGGAGCGGTGTGAATACCGCTTCTTCCCATTTAAAACAATGGGAAACCGCGGTAATGCAATGCGCCTCTGCAGAGGCGCAATGCAGGCGGTATTAAAAAAATTTTTGCCCACTAGCGGGGGTTAATACCGCACTGCTAGCGGCCTAATCCCGCGGCTATACCGCCACCGCACCTCCTGCCCCAGTGTGAAAGGGGCCTTAGTGGTCAATGGCACTACTAAGAAGCCCCCTAAGGCCCCTTTCACATTGGGGCTGGAGGTGCGGTGGCGGTATAGTGCCGCTAAAAATAGAGGCGCTATACCGTCGGAATTGCCGTGGGATTCGGGCACTAGCGGTGCAGTATTAACCCCTGCTAGTGGCCGGAAAAAGATTAATACCGCCCGCATTGCGCCTCTCTGCAGAGGCGCATTGCGGGCGGTATTACCGCGGTTTCCCATTGCTCCTCTCACCGCTCCAAAGATGCTGCTTGCAGGAGATTTTTTGTTTTTTTTTGTTTTTCGGGTGGTATTTAGGCGCTATTTTTAGCACTAAACCGCCTGAAAAACTCCTCAGTGTGAAAGGGGCCTAATCCTCCCAAGCAGTGATAGTGGTCACAAATATACGCAGGCATGTATACGTGTTTTGTGACCAATGCTTTTCTTGATCCTTTTTTTGAATCCCAGTCACAATAAAAAGCAGGGGTAAATGAATCGTAGATAAATAGGCCATCAATGCCTTTGGTTCAGTGTCCTGGTGGTAAACTGTAACAGCTGATATAAAATCATAGCTTTTTTTTTTATAAAGCAGAACGATGTTACAGGAATAAAAACGACCTTCATGTTTATCTCTGCTGTGAAATGAGCCAAGGCTCTTATATGTACACACATTAAAAGCAGATGAATGTTTTTACCATGAGTAAGGGAAACGTAACTCACAGTGAACATGGCACCTCGCTAGCAGCTCCAGGTCATCTGCATGATAGTAATCATACCCTGATGTTCCCAGCACTTCGAAGGGTAAGTAGCCAATTATAGGTGGGGCCCTGCAAAGATAAAAGACATTTGTTAGTAAAGGCTGCAGCTGACACTTGCAGACTATAAAAGGCAGTGTTCAAACTACTGTAAAAATTGCCATTTGTATAGCCCAGCATAAGATGTCCTACTTTATCAGGAGCCATTGACCTGCTTTTACTAAAAAGAACGATGATGTGCAGTGCTTTACAAATGAAGGCTATTCTTCTTAAAGCTCGAAAAATATTTCCCCCAGGAAAATAAAATAACTTTCTTTTGATGCTTCTTATAGGCATTTTTCTGCACATGTGTTTGTGCAATGATAGGCACTATACATGCATGTCAATATGAGCTATGCTGCATTTCCCTACAAACATATAGCATGCTCTTGATGGAATAAAATAAAAATATCCCTATGCACTTCACAATAGCACACAAGTATCAAGAGGCCTGATTGATCTGTATGACAGTCCCATGTTTGTTGCATTATACAATTTGTTGTAATACAAAGTCTGTGCAAAAACTTTTTGATACATATATATATATATATGCCATAGGTGTGCGCAGCCTATAGCATTAGGGTGTGCACCCCAAAGCTCAAACACACATGCGTGTATAAATATATAGGGTGGTAGGGCAATGGACAGCATTGGTAGAGCAGTGGACAAGGTCAGTAGGGCAGAGGTTGGTATGAGTAGTTTAATTTTTTTATATTTTTTCTATTTACATTTTTACAATTGCATAATTTTTTATACAATCATTTTTATTGTTTTTTTTTTTTCTCCATTGAAGGCTTTGGTGAAATGTTAGGGGTCTAAACGGGCCCCTGATGTCTTACTTTTGAGATAAAGAAAGGGACTGGGGACAGAGACAGTCCTTTTCTCTGTAGCCAAGCAGCAAGGGGAATCTGCCCAGCACAAGGGGATTAGGGTGTGCCCAGGCACACCTGGCACACCCTGTGCGCACGCCTATGATATAAGCTGTGCGCGCGCGCGTGTGTGTGTGTGTGTGTAAATATATATAACCAGTACAATGTAATAGTACCACTACTATTTGTAATGAATAAACCAATTGAATTGTAAATAAATGTTATATAATGGACCCAACAGGGACCAACTTGTGTTGTCTCCAGACTTGAATCCGCCCATTAATGTCTACCAGCATGAGTTTTTCTAAAGCTATAAAATCACTGAGCAGCATTACTAATTTATTGCTGCAGTGAAAGTTAACATTTGGTGAGATGTATCCTCTTAGGCAATGAAGGAAAGGTACATACCGCCCTGTTGGTGCTGAATGCCCAAAAACCAGTAACTAAAAAGTTAAATGCTACAGTGGGCCTTAGTTGCAAGGCTTGACAACATGTAAAGCTGAAATCTACACAACATTGAATTTTACATATAACTGAATACACCACCAAGTAAGGCTGGGTTCTCACTATTGCAAATTGGATGCGGTTTCCCTGCATCCAATTCGCATAAGCAGGAGATTTTGACCTGCTCTCTATGGAGCCTGTTCACATATTTCCACTGTGGCTCTGTAGGAGCCCTGTGCATCTTTCGAATTTGTTTCAGGACCGAATTCACAGAAAAATGTGAGCTGAAATCAGACCTGAAACAGTGAATGGGGACACCGGACCCCTGCTGTGAGTCGCATTTGAAGATAGTGTGAACCCAGCCTTGGAGAAATGTTTTGTTATTTTACATATACATTGTGACATACTATCTAGCATTGTTTGCTTCATCATTTGCCTTTTAAAATTTGGTCCCTACCTTGCCCTGTAGTTTGGTTTTCTCTGTGTTGTTTGTTCCACCCTTTGGCTGCTTTCACACTGCAGCCGCCCGAGCGTAAGTGGTAAAGCACTGCTCATTTTAATACTGTTATAGCGGCGCGCATTTAACTCCCAAGAAGAGGTTAAGGCTGCATTCAAACCTGAGCGTAGCATTTTGCGGCGTTTTTTACCGTGATTTGTCGCGACAAAACGCTGCGTTTTTTACCGCGATTTTGTACAAGTCTAGGGTCACCAATGTAAAATGCCCAAATACGCTCAATTCGAGCGACAAAAAAGGGTCCAGAACTTGTTTGAGCTTCAGGAGTTCAGCGTCAGGCGTTTTGTAGTGGAGATGTGAACCATCTCCATAGAGAATAATGTATTTTTTCCCCTCTAGCGTTTTGGGGCGTCGCGCTTCAGGCGACAAAACGCTCAGGTGTGAATGCAGCCTAAGAGTGTCCATGTTGCGGCAATTCTGAAGCGGTGGCCATTCATTCCAATGGGTAGGGGCAGTCTGGGAGCGGTATATACATCGCTCCTAAGGCAGCCCCAAAGATGCTACGTGCAGGACTTTTCCTAAAGCCCTGCAAGAGCACTACCCCAGTGTGAAAGCATTCAGGCTTTCACACTGGGGTGGCAGGGGAGACAGTTTTCAGACGCTATTTCTAGCATTAAAACACCTGAAAACTGCCTCAGTGTGAAAGAGATCTTCCAGTAGTATCCCCTAGCCTCTAATCCAGTATTTCCCAACTCCAGTCCTCAATGCGCCCCAACAGGTCATGTTTTCAGGCTTCCCATTATTTTGCACAGGTGAATTGATCAGTTTCACTGCCTGAGGCCCCATACTCACGACCAAACATGTCTGCTGAAACTGGCCCGCAGGCCAGTTTCAGCAGACATGTTTGGTCGTGTGTGGGCGCGAGCGGGCCGAATTCCAGCAAACATTTGCCCGCCGGGCCTTTTCCAAGCAGACAAATATTCCTGGACTTGTTTTAAAACAGTCCGCTGGAATTCTGCCCGCTCGGACATGTACGGTCGTCAGTACAGACCTACCGTACATGTCCAGGCGCCCGCCGTCCCTCGCATGCGTCGAATGACTTCGACGCATGCGTGGAAGCATTTTAAAGGCGGGCCGCCCACGTCGCCGCGTCATTGTCGCGGCGACACCGCGTCATCGACGCGGCGACACCGCGGACACGCCCCGCGTATTGTTTACGCGCGGACTTCTGTACGATGGTGTGTACAACCATCGTACAGAAGCCCTCTGGCAGACATGTATGGTAAAAACGGTCCGACGGACCGCTTTCACCATACATGTTTGTCCGTGTGTACCCGGCCTTAGTATTTACCACAGCTGTTTCATCCTGTTCCCATCATGGGAAATCCTGAAAACATGACCTGTTGGGGCGCCTTGAGGACTGGAGTTGAGAAATACTGCTCTAATCCATCCACATGTGTATCTGCTGGAACAGGTCATATTATGATCTTTTGACCTGAATACTACCTGTTTGGAATATGTTTTAAATAAACAACAATCATCAAGGTGTCATTCTGAGTCAGCTTTCTGCCAACACTGCTGTAAAAGCTGCAGGGATCACACATTCAATGCTTAGACTGGGAAGGCAGAACATTCCTTCTTTACTCTGCAGCATGATTCTTTCAGGAGCTGTCTGTTTTTAGCAGTTTGTGATCTTTTTGGAGGGGGGCGGCAAACAACCTCTGCGCCCCAAGCCCACCCTTTTTTTTTTAAGAAAATTAAATTCTAGGATGCCTATGTTATACCTGAAGGGTTCCACATGTACTGGCACTTTAAGGCTGGCTCCACCCAGCAGTGATGACAAGGGTCAAGGGGCATAGTAGCCATCTTAGAGAGAGCACATGTAAGAAGCAGAGATATGTATTGTCCTGAGATGCATGTTGCAGTGTACAGCCTGTACTGAATAAACATCCATTGTTCCAGACCAGAGTCTTGTGTCCCTCACAACACAGAGGATATAACAGCCTACCTGAGAGAATTAGAACAATCAATCCTTATGAGGAAATTTATTAAGTATTACTTAGGAAACATTTCTAAATGTGGAGCAGTGTTAGGGTGGATCGAATTACGTAAAGTGGTTTTAAAGGTCCCCCCATCCCAAATAAAAAAATAGGGTTATACTTGCCTGCTCTGTGCAGTGGTATTGCACAGAGATGGCCACTTACCCCCTCTTCTGCCTTACCTCCTCTTCTGTGGACCCCTGCACCTCCTCTCCTGCGTGTACTCCCATAGCAAGCCACTTGCTATGGGGGCTTACGTGCAGGCGTGCTCCCACCCACAGACACACAGCATGGCTTAGCCCCACCCCCTCTTTGATTGAAAATAGTAGGAGCCGATGGCTCCTGCTGCTCTCAATCTTTCCTGTGAGAAGAGTAAAGGCCTGTACACACGGTCAGACTTTTTTCCAGCAAACTTCAAAATCTGCAAGTTTTCAAATTTGTCCGATCGTTTGTACGCTCCATTGGACCAACTTTTTCGGGTTTCATCGGACAAAAAGTTTGGTCTGCAAACGGACAAACTTTTCGGCAACAAAAGTCCGATGGTGCCTAGTCCGACCGCGTGTACAGCAAGCCATCAGACTTTTGTACAAAGTGCAAATACGCATGCTCAGAACCAATGTTAAAATCAACCAACAATGGCAGAAGTTAACCAAAGGGTGGCGGTAAAGAGCAGAAAAACCATGAGATATTGGGAAAGTTTTAGAAAAGTTTGCAGAAAAGTCCGAGCGTGTGTATGCTATGGGTGTGACCAGACAACTTTCTTCGGACAAAAATCCAAGGGAAAGTTTGTTTGATGTCCGATCATGTGTACGAGGCTTAAGAAAGACTAATGCTGCTGCAGATTGGCACAGCGGTGGATCCAGAGAGGGCTCGGGTAAGTGTTAAGGAGGGTGGAAAGAAATATGTAGTGGGGCATTTTTTAATCTTTAATTCTAGCTTTTACCACTCTAGTGTGCTGAGTTCAGAGCTATATTGAGCCGGCAACACCTGTCAGTTCACTGTAACGGTGGCAAGTTCTGTATAACAGTTGGGTTAGTCGGGAAGAGATAAGAGCAATAGACTAGGTTGGGAATGAGGTTTAGGAATCGGGATAATATAGTCATATTAATAAAGCAGCATGATGTCTTTTTCAAAAGCACTGATTTTAAGATGAAGAGTTCAGGAAGTATTGATTCATTTTCATAGAGTTCTTTGATGTTCCTACTAGGGTTGTCCCGATACCACTTTTTTAGGACTGAGTACAAGTACCGATACTTTTTTTTTATGTACTCGCCGATACCGAATACCGATACTTTTTTTTAAATGTGTCCCCAAATGCAGCCATGTCCCCCGTATAACAGCCATGTCCCCCGTATAACAGCCATGTCCCCCGTATAGCAGCTATGTCCCCCGTATAGCAGCCATGTCCCCCGTATAGCAGCCATGTCCCCCGTATAGCAGCCATGTCCCCAGTATAGCAGCCATGTCCCCAGTATAGCAGCCATGTCCCCAGTACAGCAGCCATGTCCCCAGTACAGCAGCCATGTCCCCAGTACAGCAGCCATGTCCCCAGTATAGCAGCCATGTCCCCAGTACAGCAGCCATGTCCCCAGTACAGCAGCCATGTCCCCAGTACAGCAGCCATGTCCCCAGTACAGCAGCCATGTCCCCCGTACAGCAGCCATGTCCCCCGTACAGCAGCCATTGTCCCCCGTACAGCAGCCATTGTCCCCCGTACAGCAGCCATGTCCCCCGTACAGCAGCCATTGTCACCCGTACAGCAGCCATTGTCCCCCGTACAGCAGCCATGTCCCCCGTACCTACTGTTATCACCGCGGCGGGGAACATTACAGACAGCGTTAGTTTGAACAGCTGTTTTCCCCGCTGCGCATAGACACTCCCCCTTGGACGGATCTGTCCAATCGCGAGCAAGGGGGAGTGTCTATGTGACTCCCCCTTGCTCGCGATTGGACAGATCCGTCCATGGGGGAGTGTCTATGCGCGGCGGGGAAAAAAGCTGTTCAAACTAACGCTGTCTGTAATGTTCCCCGCCGCGGTGATTAAAGTGGCAGCGGCGGCGGTTTTGGCGGTGGGGGGGGGGGGAGTATTCTATTTTAGTATCGGGGGTATTAGCGGGAGTACGAGTACTCCCGCTAATACTCGGTATCGGTCCCGATACCGATACTGGTATCGGTATCGGGACAACCCTAGTTCCTACTGAAGGTTTCAAAATGTGACATTAGCTTGCTTACAAAACTATAAAACAGTGGCGGTCAACTCTCATAATCTAGGGTCTGACTTTAGAAATAAACTGCACATAATATTCAGTGAATGGAATGCTCTTACAGAAAGCTGTCAAAGACTTTAGACATGTAACAGGAGATGGTCAGAGACTGAAAACGTGTTGTACGGGTTGTTGGAGACCGGAGATATACGTATACGATATACGAAGATATTTACAGACTGGGGACTGTCAAGAGAAACAAAATGTATTTCTACATGAGACTGCAAGAGATCACTGCTAATACTGACCCTTTACAAATCAGTGCTCCCTACAGCTCTTCTTTTTTTTTTTTTATCAAATTTTTATTAGATTTTAAAGGGATTTTTTTTTTTTTGCTTTTACAAAAGAGCACTGAGGTATGCATTCTTTGCAGTATTACAATAGATGATACATGTATACAGTACATACCATATTGCATTTTTTTCAGTACCATCCTAATATCCATTCTCAAAAATGACTAACTAAAAGAAAGCTAGTATATTTACCAGAAAAAAACAGCAATGCATTCTCAAACACACACGTACAAAAAGAAAATCAAAAGAAACAAAGAAATGGGGAGGAAAACATTTCCTCGTGCCACATTTGATGTTTCTTTCAACAAGATCTATTATAAAAGATCCAAATAAAGAAACATAACAAGAGAAAAATCATAGTGTTAAAGAAATAAACCAAGTCATTCTAGAACCTATTCTAAAGCCTCGTACACACAGTCGGAAATCCGACAAACTTTCCCTTGGATTTTTGTTTGAAGTGATTTGTCCGGTCACACCCATAGCATACACACGCTCGGACTTTTCTGCAAACTTTTCCAAAACTTTCCCAACATCACCTGTCTTTTCTGCTCTTTGTCGCCAACCTTTGGTTAACTTCTGCTATTGTTGGTTGATTTTAACACTGGTTCTGGTCATGTGTGTTTGTACTTCGGACAAAAGTCTGATGGCTTTGCTGTACGCACGGTCGGACTAGGCACCATCGGACTTTTGTTGTCGTAAAGTTTGTCTGTTTGCAGACCAAACTTTTTGTCCGAAGAAACCCGAAAAAGTTGGTCCGATGGAGCGTACACAAGGTCGGACAAATGTGAAAACTTGGAGATTTTGAAGTTTGTTGGACGAAAGTCCGACCGTGTGTACGGGCCTTAAAGAATATTTTTCTATTACTGGTATGAGTTAGCATAGACTAATGTCTGCAGAAGCCCCAAAGCAAGCACAATAAGCCTAATGCCGTGTACAAACCCTCGGAATTTCCGACAACAAATGTTCGATGAGAGCTTGTTGTCAGAAATTCAGACCGTGTAGGCTCCATCATACATTTTCTATCGGAATTTCCGACAACAAAAATTTGAGAGCTGGATCTCAAATTTTCCGACAACAAAATTCGTTCTCGTAAATTCTGAGCGGGTCTAGACAATTCCGACGCACACAATTCTATGCATGCTCTGAATCAAGTACGAGACAGAAGCGCTCGGTCTGGTAAAACTACCATTCGTAATGGAGCTAGCATATTCGTCACGCTGCAAAGCAGAACGAGCCAAAAATCATAAATGAGCGATCAGAGGAGGAGGGCACCGAAAACAGCCAAAAAGGCCCAAGGACATTTTGGCTCGGCTCCTGCGCCTCCGTACCTCAGGCCAAATGAGGTACTGTAGGCCTATTTTCGGCTCAGCTCGGCTTCTGCGTCCCTGTACCTCAGGCCAAATGAGGTACTGCAGGCCTATTTAGCTTCAATTCTGCTCGTCTTGCGAGTCAACACTCGCAAACCGAGTCAGAATTTTAAAAAAAAAGGTTGCTCGCAAATCAAAATGCTCTCAAACCAAGTTACTCTTAAACCGAGGTTCCACTGCACATTTATAATTCGTACAAAAAAAGGCAGTTTAGGAAGAATCAATGTGTATGGTAAACCTAACCAAGATAAATATTTCTATCTACTTATATGAAGTCCCCCACATGGACCAGTTAAAATACAAAAACAAATCACAGCTACGTATTTGGTTTATGCAGGTAAATTCCAGAAGATTTAATCCCTATACTAATCCCAAACCAGACTAAACCCATCAACTAACCAGTAATTTAATCTACAGGAGGATTATGTCTCACATACTACCAGTTTAAGAGCACATTTGAAAATGCACAATATACTGATTGCAGATAAAGTTTAGGAATGTAATGAAAATGTGAAATTATTTTAACAGGCATACTGGTGGTTCATACTGCAGAACCAAACAGAATTAGGTTCATTCAAAGAGGAAAAATGGCAATTCATAGAAACCAACAAGTTTTCAGACTATGACAGAGCAATGAAAGAGGATTTGGTTTGACTGCTATAGGTTATTGAAGAAGAGCATCTAAAGGGGATTGCAGGTACCAGAATCACACTTTCCAAGGCAGATTAAATCCAATTTAACAACAGCTGCCCAGAAAATCACTAACAGGTCAATTTTTCCACGTTACAGTATGATCTGATTTTGACAGTGGTCTTTAACCACTTAAGCCCCGGAAGAATTGACCCCCTTCCTGACCAAAGCACTTATTGCGATATGGCACTGCATCACTTTAACTGACAATTGCGCAGTCGTGCGACATTGCACCCCAAAACAAAATGTATGTCCTTTCTTTCCCACAAATAGAGATTTATTTTGGTGGTATTTGATCACCTCTGCAATTTTTATTTTTTCCCCTATAAACAAAAGAAGAGTGACAATTTTGAAAAAAAAGCAATATTTTTTACTTTTTTGTTATAATAAATATCCTCCAAAAATATATAACAAAAAACGATTTTTTCTCTCAGTTTAGGCCGATGTGTATTCTTCTACATATTTTTGGTAAAAAAAAAAATCGCAATGCGCATATATTGATTGGTATGCGCAAAAGTTATAGCTTCTACAGAACAGGGGATAGATTTATGGCATTTTTATTAATATTTTGGGTTTTACAAGCAATGGCGGCGATCTGGGATTTTTATCGTGACTGCGACATTATGGCAGACACATTGGACACTATTTTGGGACCATTGTCATTTATACAGCGATCAGTGCTATAAAAATGCACTGATTACTGTGTAAATGACACTGGTAGGGAAGGGGTTAAGTGTGTCCTAGGAAGTGATTATAACTGTGGGGGGATGGGCTACGACTGACATGACTGCGATCACTGCTCCTGATGACAGGGAGCAGTAGATCCCTGTCATGTCATAGGCAGAACAGGGAAATGCCTTGTTTACATCTCCCCATTCTGCCTCTCCGTTTCACGATCACAGAGTATGCGGCAGGCGCACGCCCCGCCGGCGGCACGCACCTGCTAGCGGGCAAATAAAGGGGGACGTACAGGTACACCCATTTTTCCACCGCTGCCATTGTGCCAACGTATATCGCGTGCAGCGGTCGTTAAGTGGTTAATAAGTTACATTAGCTAATGATAAATGTATATACAGGCTTCATCATTTACAGTCATAATACAGATTGCAACACCTAATAATACTAATGCTTCAATACCAGCTTGTGCATTCCCAAAAGTTCCATGATGTTAAATAAATATTATAGCTCAGTTCTATGTTATGTTTATTGTCTTTGTTAATGTGCACCTCTACAACCCCAATTCCAAAAATGTTTGGACACCATTTAAAATCTACATACAAATAGAATGCAATGATTTGCAAATCTCATGACCCATTTTTTATTTTTATTTACAATAGAAAAAAAAAAACATAGCCAAACTTTACACATTGAGAAAATGTACAATTAATAATAATAAAAAAAGGTAATTTTGAAATTGATGGCAACAACACATCTCAAAAAAGTTGGGACAGGGCAGCAAAAGGTTTGCGTGGTACTGACAAGAGTGCTGGAAGAACATTTTGCAACTAATTAAGTTAATTAGCAAAAAGTATGTAACATGATTGGGTATAAAAAAAGGTTCAACGTCCTGTAAAAAAAAAAATCCAAGTCAAGTCAAAAAAATTGTCAAACAGATTCATAATAATGTTCCTCAACGTAAAATTGCAAATATTTTAAATATATAACTAGAAAATGCATTCCCTGAGGAAAATGCGAGTGGGAATGCTGAATTGCTGAGCCCGCACCAAAGCCATTCACCATAACCACTACACTATCTTTAGGACACACAGCTCCTTTCTCTATCTGCAAAGTAGAGAGTATCCTGACTTCCTGGTCGCCCCTCCCCCCTCAAGAGGTTTCCCCTCCCCCCAGGTCAGTGAGGAGGAATATTGCCCTGAGGTAAGGAAAGCTATTTATGGAAAGAAATTCCATTACAAACGCCTTTTAATTCACAGACCAATACATTAATTACGCCTCCAAACAAAACGTAATAAATCCACAACCGTACATGCGATCGATACAGCGACTTCACCGTTTGAAAGACACGGCCCTTGTGAACGCATCGATATGAAATTTATGTTGATAAACTTAAAATTGTGGCCATGCCAGCGATTTAGAAAAGAGCGTCTTTGTGTGTTTTGCAGGAAAATTTTTAAAATTTTTAACATGGACGGTCAATGAGAGTGGTTTTGTCACTCTTGTCCTTTAGAAGCTCCTGGAACTAAAACTAAAATACGTATCACAAAACTGATCACATTGCCTGAAACCAGACAAGCATACCTACGTTTTGATATATAAATTGTGTATGACAAGTAGATCTTGTGGGCGTGAGAGCAATTTGTTCGCCCTTTTTTTAAAGATAATTTTTGTTTTCAAAGATCTCCACTCTAAAGGTCACATGACACACTCTAAACCTGCTCCATAGGATTACATTATAACCGATAAAAAAATCACTAAACGTAAATTGCGTTTTCACAAAAACCGTATAAGATATCAATCTAAAAAGTCATGTTTGGATAGCTGAATATTTTGTGACCGCTTTAAAGTTTGTTTGGTGTCTGTAAGTGAAAGTATGAAGGAGCTGAAACTTTTGGCAGAACGTGTGTTTTGAAGCAGGAAAAAGGATGTTCTCATTGACTTCAATGTTAAAAAAAAGTGTCTAAAAGCTTAATATTTTAAAAAGTATAAATAGTACAAAAAAACTTGAAGAAGTCCCATCGTTAGCTGAATGAGACGAACATTTTAAAAGTTAAATGGTCTCAATAGCTGAAAGTATGCAGAAGTTACGCAGAGCCAAAAAACGTACGGAATAAAATTAAGAAGAAGAACTAGAAAATGCATTCCCTGAGGAAAATGCGAGTGGGAATGCTGAATTGCTGAGCCCGCACCAAAGCCATTCACCATAACCACTACACTATCTTTAGGACACACAGCTCCTTTCTCTATCTGCAAAGTAGAGAGTATGCTGACTTCCTGGTCGCCCCTCCCCCCTCAAGAGGTTTCCCCTCCCCCCAGGTCAGTGAGGAGGAATATTGCACTGAGGTAGAAAGCTATTTATGGAAAGAAATTCCATTACAAACGCCTTTTAATTCACAGACCAATACATTAATTACGCCTCCAAACAAAACGTAATAAATCCACAACCGTACATGCGATCGATACAGCGACTTCACCGTTTGAAAGACACGGCCCTTGTGAACGCATCGATATGAAATTTATGTTGATAAACTTAAAATTGTGGCCATGCCAGCGATTTAGAAAAGAGCGTCTTTGTGTGTTTTGCAGGAAAATTTTTTAAATTTTTAACATGGACGGTCAATGAGAGTGGTTTTGTCACTCTTGTCCTTTAGAAGCTCCTGGAACTAAAACTAAAATACGTATCACAAAACTGATCACATTGCCTGAAACCAGACAAGCATACCTACGTTTTGATATATAAATTGTGTATGACAAGTAGATCTTGTGGGCGTGAGAGCAATTTGTTCGCCCTTTTTTTAAAGATAATTTTTGTTTTCAAAGATCTCCACTCTAAAGGTCACATGACACACTCTAAACCTGCTCCATAGGATTACATTATAACCGATAAAAAAATCACTAAACGTAAATTGCGTTTTCACAAAAACCGTATAAGATATCAATCTAAAAAGTCATGTTTGGATAGCTGAATATTTTGTGACCGCTTTAAAGTTTGTTTGGTGTCTGTAAGTGAAAGTATGAAGGAGCTGAAACTTTTGGCAGAACGTGTGTTTTGAAGCAGGAAAAAGGATGTTCTCATTGACTTCAATGTTAAAAAAAAGTGTCTAAAAGCTTAATATTTTAAAAAGTATAAATAGTACAAAAAAACTTGAAGAAGTCCCATCGTTAGCTGAATGAGACGAACATTTTAAAAGTTAAATGGTCTCAATAGCTGAAAGTATGCAGAAGTTACGCAGAGCCAAAAAACGTACGGAATAAAATTAAGAAGAAGAATAACTAGAAAATGCATTCCCTGAGGAAAATGCGAGTGGGAATGCTGAATTGCTGAGCCCGCACCAAAGCCATTCACCATAACCACTACACTATCTTTAGGACACACAGCTCCTTTCTCTATCTGCAAAGTAGAGAGTATGCTGACTTCCTGGTCGCCCCTCCCCCCTCAAGAGGTTTCCCCTCCCCCCAGGTCAGTGAGGAGGAATATTGCACTGAGGTAGAAAGCTATTTATGGAAAGAAATTCCATTACAAACGCCTTTTAATTCACAGACCAATACATTAATTACGCCTCCAAACAAAACGTAATAAATCCACAACCGTACATGCGATCGATACAGCGACTTCACCGTTTGAAAGACACGGCCCTTGTGAACGCATCGATATGAAATTTATGTTGATAAACTTAAAATTGTGGCCATGCCAGCGATTTAGAAAAGAGCGTCTTTGTGTGTTTTGCAGGAAAATTTTTTAAATTTTTAACATGGACGGTCAATGAGAGTGGTTTTGTCACTCTTGTCCTTTAGAAGCTCCTGGAACTAAAACTAAAATACGTATCACAAAACTGATCACATTGCCTGAAACCAGACAAGCATACCTACGTTTTGATATATAAATTGTGTATGACAAGTAGATCTTGTGGGCGTGAGAGCAATTTGTTCGCCCTTTTTTTAAAGATAATTTTTGTTTTCAAAGATCTCCACTCTAAAGGTCACATGACACACTCTAAACCTGCTCCATAGGATTACATTATAACCGATAAAAAAATCACTAAACGTAAATTGCGTTTTCACAAAAACCGTATAAGATATCAATCTAAAAAGTCATGTTTGGATAGCTGAATATTTTGTGACCGCTTTAAAGTTTGTTTGGTGTCTGTAAGTGAAAGTATGAAGGAGCTGAAACTTTTGGCAGAACGTGTGTTTTGAAGCAGGAAAAAGGATGTTCTCATTGACTTCAATGTTAAAAAAAAGTGTCTAAAAGCTTAATATTTTAAAAAGTATAAATAGTACAAAAAAACTTGAAGAAGTCCCATCGTTAGCTGAATGAGACGAACATTTTAAAAGTTAAATGGTCTCAATAGCTGAAAGTATGCAGAAGTTACGCAGAGCCAAAAAACGTACGGAATAAAATTAAGAAGAAGAATAATAAAAAACGAATATCAATACTGGGAATGCTTATTAAAGCATTCCCACTAATAAAAAACGAATATCAATACTGGGAATGCTTATTAAAGCATTCCCACTAATTATCTACAATACATAATATCGTCAAAATATTCTGAGAATTTGGAAAAATCTCTGCGCACAAGGGACAGGGTTGAAATGCCGGTGATCCTTGGGTCCTCAGACGGCACTGCATTAAATCAGGCATGATTCTGTGATGTACATCACTGCATGGGCTCAGGAAAATGCTGCACTCTTCTTTGGGCCAAAGCTCATTTAAAATATTCTGTTGCAAAGTGTAAAACATTTCTGTGGTCAGACAAATGGCCCTAGGCCCTATGCCTCCTTTCCCAGTCGATGCCCAATAGGGAGAAACGCAGCATCGGGTGGAGAAATAGCTGCTGACGTCACCACGCCCCCAGCTCATCGGCCCGAGCCGAAGCTGGTTTGATTTTTTGCTTATGCTTCCAAGTTGATACTTTGTAACTCATGAAGCTTTCTAGATGTCAGTTCTTTTTCCATTGAGTGGAATAAAGTGAACGTTTTTATCAAATTACTGCTCTATGAAGCGCTTTTTTTCCTCTCTACCCACACATTCCCATACCATCTCCTGAGGCTGATCCCACTCCCCGAGAAATCTGCAGGAGACAAAAGTTTTTTCTCTGGATTACCAGCGGAGGCGCGGACCAGGAGGGATTGTACTGAACCCCTGTGGGGATCCGACGGATCGGGTAAGCGGACACTTATTACGTTTGTCCGTGGATGTTGTTGAAGATATCTGCATCAACCTTGTCATTAGACAGAGGACTGAGTCCCGTTATAAACCTTTGCATCGGTGTGATATCATAAGGACTTTTTCACCAATTCTTTTTTGTTTTATGTGTTTTCCGTTATTGGAATAAGGACACTTTCACACAATATGTATTGTTCCAATTTGGTTAAGCACGAATCTTTCTTTTTCTTTACATAGCATCTCGGAGATTGCCACAGTTACTTGGCTGCCACCCAAAAAATAGCAGTTTGTCATTAATTCATTCACATGTAACATGGCTGCAGAGTACTTGCAGCCAGGCACAACGCTGTCAGCCTCTCCTCGGATCGTTTTACTTTGAGACTGATAACAGGTATTTTAGGCACATTTAAACATGCCTTCCCAGGGTACCTCTGCTTTTGTTTTTGTGTCACTTTTTAGTGACACACTGTGGTAATTTTAAATGTTTTCTGGCGGGATTTATGACGTCATATCAGTCGGGGGTGGGAGGAGCTTGGTTTTCTGCTGTTTTTTTCTTTCTCTGTCCTTTTTTGATTGGTTGATGGCTCTTTATATTTTGCACATTGTAACCTTACATTTATCACATGCCTGACGAAGGGGCCCCACGTGGCTCCGAAACGTTGCACTCTCTTTGTGTTGTGATCATGCAATAAAACATCCGTTTGGACGCTATTTACGCTGTTCCATGGTGTGCTGGCAAATATTTCTACAGCAGGAGAGTCAGGATGCACTCTACGTTGCAGATAGAGAAAGGAGCT
This sequence comes from Rana temporaria, assembly GCF_905171775.1. Classification (NCBI taxonomy): domain Eukaryota; kingdom Metazoa; phylum Chordata; class Amphibia; order Anura; family Ranidae; genus Rana; species Rana temporaria. The sequence goes on along the minus strand of NC_053497.1, from coordinate 83,338,330 downwards.
GTGTGTTAGTGGGCGTCCTGACTCTCCTGCTCGCCCCCTCAAGGGAGGGGGTGAACACGACACTCCACACCAGGAAGAAAGCCTTGCATTACTGTGTGGAGTTACAGACAGAAGAACAGAAAATGAGGATTTCTCAGAAGAAATAAGGACATTTAAAAGCAAAATCAAAGGATGAGGTAAGTGAAGGAGGACTGCACTACGGTAAAGGAAGCTATTTAGGGGAACATTTTTTTACTTTAAGCTGATTGGCAACACTGGTGAGAGCACAAATTAATTTCCCCTACAATCTAACAAAATATTTTCTTAAAGGAGCTTTTCTGTTTTATAAACAGTGTAAAAATTTAATTAATATACAAATTAAATAAGTACCCCTGTCTCCAAAATTCTTGACGTTGTGAATACATTAACCTTTGAAATCTGAAAACATTATATTTGGCCATGGAAGTGCTCTCAAGGAGCTTCTTAGGAGTTTTACCAGAATTAAACTAGGAGTGGGCACCAGGTCTGTCTAACGACAGTGAGAGTAAACCTAACAGTTGGCATGGAAATATCTTAAACTCTAACAAAAAGTGCTGTCATTTGTGACTAACCTACATAGTCAACTCCTTCATGGCCCTCTTAAAATGAAGGAGGTATGAAAATGACGAGTAGGGAACCCTGAAATAGGCCAAAAACTCATACATGGCTAAGAACAGCTAAAATAGTGGATGGGGATGTTACCCTACCCTACCCTAACTATAGGACAATAAAAAGTTAGGCACGTCAGGGCTCTGGGGGAATTCCAAGATCTTATATTTGGTTTAGTTCGTTTTTCTGCATTTCTGGCAATGAAAAGGGAACGAATAGTTTAATGCTGATACTAACTTAAATGAAAAAACAGAGATCAGCACAACTTTAATATTATTCATTTTTATAGTTGCAACATTTATATCTATATAATGCTCTTTGGAAATAGGTGGAATCACAGGTGATATTAACATCATTCCAGTTTTCCTGATGTGCTTTAGGTGTACACCTTATGTTAGTTACCTCTGTGGCATAATGTAAGACATTTCCCCTTACTACCTGTGCCAGGGACAAAAGGATAGGGAGGGTAAACATCCAACAGAGGCAGACTAGAACCTCTGTCAGCCTCTACTTGCTCGTCAAATAAACTGGAGACAAGGTGCTGGATGTCAGGTAATTAGACTGGGATTAGTAATATGTATTGATTGTATCTAGTCAATGGCACTTGAAGGCTCTGTTTAAATGGCTCTTATATATTAAGTCCATGCAATAGCACCCTGGAACACTATGGTAAAAAGGTAGATAATGATAGCGCTACACCAATAGTCATTAGAGTCAAAAATCAATATTCCTTTATTCATAAACAGGATTTAACAGTATAAGACATTCACAATGTTTCAGGGAGTTAATAATTGTTCTTGTTCATCAGGGCTTGAAATGGTGCGTACTAGACTCATTAAAAAATAAAGTTCACTGGTTGTTTTAAATTTAGAGAACACAGCATCTGTAAGCACGTTGTTTGCTTTAAATTTAGAACAACCTGTCTACTTATTTTCTTGATGAGCACAGAGTCCAGTTGTCTTTGTATATGCAGCTTTTAAAGCCATGCTAAAGGTGTACTGTTTTAACCCCAGAAAAGCATTTGTTGTTTTATCATCCTTTTTTGCTTTTTTTTTAAAAGGTGCTTATTTAGATTTTACAGAATAACAAAAACAAGAGAGAGAACAACTCTGAGGCCGCGTACACACGGTCGGTCCAAACCGATGAAAACGGCCTGAAGTCCAGTTTCATCGGTCCAAACCGACCATGTGTACGGCCCATCGGTCTGTTGTCCTTCGGACAAAAATTAGAGAACTTGCTTTAAAATCGAACCAATGGATGGCTGACCATCAGTCCAAACCGATGGTTAGTACACAAAAGCATCGGTTCAAAACCTGCGCATGCTCAGAATCAAGTCGACGCATGCTTGGAAGCATTGAACTTAATTTTTTTCAGCACGTAGTGTGTTTTACATCACCACGTTCTGACCCGATCGTTTTTTGGAACGATGGTGTGTACGCACATCAGACCATCAGGCCATTTCAGCGGTGAACCGATAAAAACGGTCCGTCGGACCATTCTCATCCGATGGACCGATCGTGTGTACGCGGCCTCACACTCAATACATAGGAGGAATGTAGATCATTTTCATTACTCTTGCATAAACAGTAAAGGATATCCAATTACTAGTAAATCAGACGTCCACCCTGCTCTTGCACACTTAAAAAAGTAGAGAACCCCAGGAGGTGAGAGCGTTATAAGCAGGATTAAAAAATATGCAGTGCCAAAAAAGGAACACTAACTACATCCACACGTACACGTACACATTCATACCAAAACCATATACGTTCCCCATACAGCACCATGGTCCCTACCAAACTCCAACTTGGATGATAAACCAGAGGGAAACAGTGCAAAGAAAAATTATCAATGGCTCTTTGTGTATGCCACACCAATTTACATCAGTGGAGAGAACCTGATTAAGTTAGCTGTGATAGTAATACATCTTCCCAGAGAGCATCAGGGACATCGAACCATGGTTGCCATATCTTGGTAAATTTCTTAGGGCATGCCCTACTTTTATATATCAGTTTGAATTAGGTTAGATCACCATGCACGTTACAAAAGAAAGCATGAGCTGAGAAAGGGCCAGCTTTCTTTCAATGTAATAAGTTTTACGAGCATAGAATAACAGTATATGTAGCAGAGTCCTAGCATGCGTCCGGGGGGGACAAAATCATTGCAGCAACAAGATCACATCTAGAACAAGCAGTATAGTGTAAGTGGTGGACAAACTTAAATTGAATCAACTGATCAGCTGTGCTGATTAGATCCAAAAGGCAAACCTCTGTAGCCTCTTCCCAGTCCTCCTCAGAGAGCTCAGGCAGCAGCAATAGCCACTTGAGATGAGAATTCTGAAAAGGGTCAGCCCCCATCAACTGAAGAAGGTCATCACCAGTTTGGAGATTTCAGGGTACGCCAAGAGGTCTTTAATGGAAGATTCCGTGAGCTTGACGGTCAAAGGCCCAAACTGAGTCTGAATGGCATGCCGCAGTAAGAGATATTTGAAAAATAATTTATTATCAATGCCATATCTACGTCTTATGCCGCGTACACACAACCGTTTTTAATGTCATGGAAAAAACTGTTTTTCTCAACGTGATTCTTGTCAAGCCTGCCTTGCATATACACGATCGTGAAAAAAAAAATGCTCGAGCAAAGCGCGGTGATGTAAAACACGTACAACGGCACTTGGAAGTTCCATTCGGATGGCGCCACCCTTTGGGCTGCTTTTTCTAATTTCGTGTTAGTAAAAGTTTGGTGAGAGACGATTCGTGCTTTTCAGTCTTTGTGCTTTTCAGTCTGTTACAGCGTGACGAATGTGCTGTCTTCATTACAAAGGCTAGTTTACCAGAACGAGTGCTCCCGTCTCATAACTTGCTTCTGAGCATGCACGTTTTTCCCCTTCGTTAAAGTCTACACACGACCGTTTTTCACGACGTGAAAAACAACGAGAAAAATTATAGCATGTTCTAAATTTTTAATGCCCATTTTTCCCGTCGTGAAAAATGCTCTGGAGCCTACACACGATCGTTTTTAATGACCAATTTTAAAAATGGCATTTTTCTCGTCATGAAAAACGGTCGTGTGTACGCGACATAAGTGTTTCAAAGGACACACAATTTTTATTATCAACTATGTGAGAGAGGTGAGTAATACTGAGATGACCCCACCAGGTCAAGTCTGGGTGACCATATCATCCTTTTTGGTAATGAAAAGAATATTGATTTGGACTCGAAAGACCAATGGTGTGGTGCTTTTACTATATACTTTCTTTACCAGAGCTTTTAACCTCTATTTGTTTCCCAATTATGTAGAGCTATTATTTTTTTAACCAATAAAGATCTCTTACTTTATCACAATAAACACATGTGACATTTTGGAGCCACATAAGAATGCCTTTTTCAAGACAAGAGAGACATAAGAAAAACACAAGCAATAAATCCAGTGCCATGTACAGTGACTCCTTATAAAATAAAATATAAATGGTCATTACCAAATATAAACAAAATAACCTAGTAGCAAAGTGATTAAAAAAATCCAGTTTAAAATCACTGACCTTTCCCATGCTAGCAGCACAGCAAAAATTGAAGATTTCACCTTACTCTTTATGGTGCCAACATGGTCACCGGGACTGGAATTGGGACAAAATCTCCCCAACGAGGCCTCTGGCAGCAATAAAAATATACACAGTGGAATTTGTCTTTAAACTTACCTTTTTTCAATCTGAATCCAATTAAATTTCTTACAATAATAGCAAGTACTCAGCTTTCCCAGAATCCTCCACCCTACACCAGTAATTGTCACACTGTATCTCCCTTATGACAGCATACAGCTTGAGGTTTAAATTACAGGCAGCCTGCTGTATGTAATTACAGCATTCCCAGCAGTGTCTGTAGATGTACAGAACTAGGAGTTTTATCTTTGGTTTTAATCTCTGAAAGTGAACTACTGTCTAAATGGATATTACTATATGAATAGTACTACAATCTATAAAATTGTAGGTTATTAAATATGATTTTTGATTTATAATATGAACCAAGATCCTATTACTTTTCTTCATTATTAACAGCACCCTTTATACACACAAGAGCCTTAAACCTATGGCACATGGCTCTGGTAGGGGTTGTCAACTCTGCCACCCCTGGTGCTATACGAATGCCAATTACATTTGCTAAAATTTCAAACAAATTTCTCATGCAAACATAACTTGTAAGTACAAGTATAAAAAAGGATCATCTACCTGTGGTCCAAGAATAGGAATTTCCACTCTAAACTGTGTCTTGATGTGAATTCTTCACAAGGCTCCTCAATATTGCACAGTTCCTGCACACATAAAGCAAAAATGATATAGTTATCATTGTGTGACTATATGGGTTGAGATATCATAGTGATAGTTGCAGGAATCCATTGTAACTTTTCTATTTAGATTTTAGGGATGAAGATGTAGATTATGCATCAACACCGTGGCTTAAAGTGTTACTAAAAGGATTGGGGGCTCAGGGAAGCTGTAGTGGTGCAAGTCGCAGGTCGCGGTACGGTGGCGGAGTGGACATTGTTATTCCACATGGGATGGCTAGTTGTATCCCTAAGGCCCCGTACAGACGACCGAACATGTTTGCTGAAACTGGTCCGTGGACCAGTTTCAGCAGACATGTTCGGTCATCTGTACAGCCGAGCGGACAGGATTCCAGCGTACATTTGCCCGCCAGACCGTTTTCGAGCGGGCAAATGTTTCTAAACATGTTTAGAAACATGCCCGCTGGAATCCTGTCCGTCGGACATGTTCGGTCGTCTGTACAGACTTACCGTACATGTCCGAGCGGCGCCATCCCTCGCATGCGTCGAATGACTTCGACGCATGCGTGGAAGCATTGAACTGCCAGGGCCACGCACGTCGCCGCCTCATCGTCGCGGCGACAGCGCGGCCTCGTCGCCGCGTATCGTGTACGCGCGGATTTCTGTATGATGGTGTGTACAGCCATCATACAGAAATCTCCGGGCGGGCATGTTCGCTGAAAAAGGTCCGGCGGACCGTTTTCATCGTACATGTTTGCCCGTCTGTACGAGGCCTTAGAGGAGGACTGCACTGATGAGTATGCTACTTAGAATACTATGAGATGGTCCAGAGGTGAGATGTCTGCTATGTATTTATGATTTGTGGTTGTAAGTTCAAGTCGTATCTTAACTGGGTGTGCTGTACTGCATTTATTTCTGTGATTTTTGTATCTTCCTTTGTTTTTTGGTGTTCTTCAATAAAACCCTATTTGATTTTAAAAAAAGTGTTACTAAACCCACAACAGTACAACCAGTCTGTATATGAAGTACAGAATTCTTGTTATACTCACTGTGGGACCTAAGGGATTAATCCTATGCATTGTGTAAAAAGGCTGTTTAATTCTGCCTTCTCTGATCTTCCACTGTCCCCAATCCATCTTCTGATAGTACAGAGCCTTGGGGGAACTCTGCACATGCTAAGTTTGGTGTGTATTGCTAGAGAGTTTATTTTTGTAAGGGTGCATGTAAACTGCACAGGGCCAATCAGCACTGTCAAGACAGAGGGTCAGAGGTCCTACAGCCTCATAGGACAGTCAGAGTAGACTTCTCCTACAAGCTTTAAAGTGGATGTAAACCCAAATTATTATTTTTTTTATGTCACAATGTACAGTATAAGATTTCCTATCATATGTGCCCAGTCTTTCCACACAGAGTTAATCCAGCTCTGAGCAATCCTCTTTTATTGTTCAGTGAAATAAAACGGACTTACAGAGAAAAACCTTTGTCCGTTCCGCCCCCTTGCTGTGAGTGACATGTTATTTACATATCTCATGCACTAGACTGGAGACAGGTATTATTTTTTAATTCCCACCCACTTTTCTGAAGTCATGTGGTTACTTTTCTGGTTTATGACTGGATGTTAGTGATCATAGCAGAATTTAGTGTAAAGAATACACAGGAAAAAATGCATGTTGACAAGGGGAGTGTAGAGGTGGGCGGGGAGTCTACTGACATCACGACTCCACCCACCGAGCTCCAGACAACAGATCCACCCACATAATCTGCAGTTTTTCAGTTCTTATAACAGACACAGGGGAGACATTTGACAGGTAAGGATACATGCAGGAGACATGTATATCCTTATAGATCAGCACTATGGCAGTAGTTTAGAAAGGATGAGAGTGGGTCTACATCCACTTTAACCAGACCCTCATAGAAGTCACAAGACTTCTATATACTGTTGACAAGAAAAGGTATTTAGCAGTTTATATTTACTGAAATAATTGCATTTCCATGTTCTGTGTACTGTGGGAGACCAGATATAATGAATGCAGTGTCCTAGGTTTATTAACACTTTAAGGTTTCTTCATGTGAAAACGTGGAATAAACTCTGCCAAGAAATAGTTCTGGACAGTTTAGTTGATTTTTTTTTAAAGAGCTGAATGCGTACCTAAATATAAAAAATATAACTGGATACTGGGTTTAGTAACACTTTACATTACTGCATGCCACTATGATCAGGACTTTAGACAAATTAAAAACTATAGGTAAGAATGAAATGCATAGGTGATTCGAGACACATCTCTGCCCAGCAGTTTAGAGAAATAAGCAATGGATAAAGGCAGAACAATTGTGTAGAAGAGTGACATGTGTATGATATTGATTAGCTATAGGAAGTAGTAAGTAATCCATATTGTTAAAAAGTGACTGCACTCACCTTGAGAAATTGTGGAGTGACAAGCCTCACTGTGGCTACTAGACATATCTGTTCTTCACTGGCTGACCGAAATGCCCTTGCAACAGCCGACTCAAAACCATTATATGAAGATGTAGGCACTGTAACAAGATTGGACAGGTCCCCACATCAGCAAAAGTTAAGATTAGATCTTTCATTCTGTTCAGAGTACAGTGCTACTGCTGTCAGAAGGTCAGGTGAACATATAACATAGCATGATCTTATCACAGTTAACACATATTGTGCCTACACATATAATACACAAACAATTGAAAACAACTGTAACGTTCTGTATATCATTTTGTGTATTCTAATGCATGTGTCAGTTATATATTTGTTGACATGGCATTTAACCACATACAAAGAAAATGTGGCACAGGTGTCATAAGGTTTATCCCTTTTTTTTTTTATATGAAATTGCATGTATGTAATGTATTTTCTCATTGTAAAAAGGGTACATTTTTGTGTCCCATTGTGTCCTATTACTCTCCATTCTTTAGACACAACAAGAAGCTGACATCTTTTAAAAGCGAGGGAAATCCCCATTCACTTAAACAGCTTTTACTAGAGCAAGTGTTCCCATAACAAAACTTCCACTCCATTCCTGCTAGTTCTAATTCCTTACAATGATTGATAGAGATTAAACTGAGAAATCAGTTTGATAAGCTCAACCATGTCCATCCTAAAGCCCAAAATTATTTTAGCATGTGTATGTCTGTGCATGATGTACAACAGTGATTCTCAACCCTGTCCCCCAACAGGCCATGTTTGCAGGTTTTCCTATATCTTGCACAGGTGCTTTAAATCAGAGATAATAGCTTGGTATTTTGGACAGCTATTTTATCTAAGACCCCTTTCACACTAAAGAGTTTCTCAGGTGGTACAGCGCTAAAAATAGCGCTGCTATACCGCCTGAAAAACTCCTGCCCAGCAACCTCAATGTGAAAGCCGGAGGGCTTTCACACTGAGGCGATGCGCTGGCAGGAGAGAAAAAAATCTCCTGTCAGCAGCATATTTGGAGTGGTGAGAGGAGCGGCGTGTATACCGCTCCTTCATCGCTCCTTCCCATTTAAAACAATGGGAAACCATGGCAATACCGCCCACAATGCGCCTCTGCAGAGGTGCATTGCGGGCGGTATTAACCCTTTATCGGCCGCTAGCGGGGGTTAATACTGCACTGCTTGCGGCCGAATCCCGCGGCAAATCTGGCGGTATAGCGCCTATTTTTAGCGGCGCTATACCACCACCGCGGCTCCCATCCCAGTGTGAAAGGGGCCTAAGTGAAATTCCCAAAACATGGCCTGGTCTGGGTACTTGAGGACAGGGTTGAGAACCACTAGCGTACAAGACAGCTTAGGAACAGCAGTTGAGATATTTTGCTGTCTAAGAGCTCATTACAAGAGCCATATTGCTGATAAAGTATATGTAAGCATCCAACAGACACAGGTTGACATTAAAAATGCAACCTTTGAATCACTCGGATACTGCCTTTTATTTACTATAAGAATCTGAATGGTGTTATGTGCATACCACTCACTTTTCTTTGCTCATAGTAAGTGATTGTTTACTTTGTGGGGCGCTTCAGTATTCAGCATTGGATGTGACATATCATAAAAACTATACTAGAAATAAATTGAATGCAAATGTGTTTTACATATTACATCAATCAAAATGTATACAATTGGAATAGTGGGTCTAGCAATGCAATAAGCAGATATCGTTTCTCTGTCTGATGGTAATCTACAATTACCAACTCAACTCCATGAATCCAAAAGGGATGAAGGACTAAAGAAGCCCTCTAACAAAGCAACTATGCAGTCGTGCTCTTATAATGAGCTGTTTTCCACTCTTGTCAAATTAGCACAATGGCAGAATTAGTCACAATGACATTAGGAATAGTGACATTAGTCATGGTTACAATACTCGGCATCTAATTAACACATTTAATGTGTATAGATAATATAAGAGCTTGTTATCGCTGCATAAAGTTGACTGTAAGAATAACAATCCATAACATTTTGAGAAAGGTTACAAAGCTGCTGTCACATATTTTGTTTACTGCAATTATGCTCAAATGTAGGTAGAGCAAGTCACCAGTACATAATGATGTTGGAAACTATGTACACAAGGAATTTGGGGAATGTTTTCCAGTCTTAATGGTGCTTAGAACATGGGTTACAAGTAGATTAGATGAGTATTTTATGGATCAGAAGTATTATTGTATGGATGGACCAATTTAAAGGCTCTTAGTTCCTCTATTCAATAGGGTACATTGCAGTTAAAAAGAAAACATTTCTAGTATAATCGTTCCTATTGGATGAATAAACTAGCTGACCAAACAGAGCACACAGGCTCTGGAATTTTGAAAGAATACATAGTCAACACATGGTGAACATGGTCAACTACAATTCTAAATGTTGAATGCAGGGATAGCATTGCTCCTCTGCGTGATGGTAGACCCACAACTCTTGTGGACCTTAAGCCATGCAGATACCAGAAAGTATTGCTAGTGTGGCAGCCTGAGGAAGACTGCACATTAGATGTTATTGCATACGTAATACATCTAATAATTGCATTAGAATATTGTAGGATTGTATAACACAAGTGGATCAGGTGAATTGCGGGTCACGAGGAATTTTTTTGATTTTGTAATAAATCCATTAACGTACAAAAATCTATACAGTCAACTTGTTAAGCCTCATTTTAAAACAGCAAGATCAAAATGCCCAATCTAACGACCAATAGAAACACTTGTTGTTTGCTAAAAAAAAATGTTTTTCTTTCTAGTTTTGGACAATGGAAAGATGAAGGGTTATATTTTCTAATCATGACAATGGTTCTAGTGACAATTATTATTTCCCTTCATGTCTAAAAATAAATAAATAATCTATTTGTTTCCTTCAGTGTTTCTGAATGAGGAAAATATTTTCGATGAGGATACAGAAAGCAGTAAAAATCTTACTTTGAACATTTCCTTACTCTATCCAAAGCAAAGAAAATGTCTGGTGTTACACTTTAGGGAAAGCTACATTCTAGCAGACTGTAGTAAGCATTGGCACAGTCAGATTCCAAAAACTGGTGTAGGTCACCAGCGGATATACAAGTATTAGTATTTATTTTTTTACAGATTGCCCCTTTACAAAAAAAATAAAAATTAGCTTCTAAGTCACTTTAAGGACAATCGACTGAAACTGGTCTAAGGGTGTCCCTCAGATACTGACTGTTGCCTCTGCGCTGATGAGGTCAGGGACTGGTTTGTTAAAAATGTAAATATCCCTTTAAAAAGTTAATACATTCTAACCAATATTTTCATGAAATACAGCAAAGTTTTAAAGACTTTTAGAAAATACGTACCATGGGTAAAAAACTTAAAATCTACAACAAATTTTACATATTCATAAGTTGGAGGTTCATTTGGGTCAAGACTTCCTCTTGCTAAATGACAGCAAAACTCCACTTGTTTTTCGCCTAAAAATAAAATAAAAATTGGTTAATAAAATGTAAGGGAATACAAGAATACAAAAAAATATCAACAAGAATGTATAATGTAAATATGTTATAAAAATATAAATTTTATTTCAAAGATATGAATACAATACAGTAAAATTAGTCTTGCTGAGACAAAAGGTTACTTAATATGAATCAATGTACACAATGGCCCAGATTCAAGAAGCACTTGCGCCCGCGCAACCATAGGTTGCGCGGCGCAAGGGCTTACTTGCTCCGGTGTAACGAGTGCTCCTGATTCAGGAACCTCGTTACACCGAATGCAGCCTAGGATCTGACAGACATAAGCCTCCTTATGCCCTCCCATCCCAGGCTGCATTCTTGCGTTGGCCGCTAGGGGGCGCGGCCATTGTGATCGGCGTATAGTATGCAAATTGCATACTACCACCGATTCACAAAAGTTGCGCGGGCCCTGCGCACGCAAGGTACGGAGTTTCCGTACGGCGACTTTAGCGCAAGGTTGCTCCTGCTATAGCAGGGGCAACCTATGCTAAAGTATAGCTGCGCCTCCCGCCCGTGAAATTTAAATTTCACGTCGTTTACGTAAGTGAACCGTGAATGGCGCTGGACGCCATTCACGTTCACTTAGAAGCAAATGACGTCCTTGCGACGTCATTTGCCGCAATGCACGTCGGGAAAGTTTCCCGACGGAGCATGCGCTGTTCGCTCGGCGCGGGAGCGCGCCTAATTTAAATGATTGCCGCCCCCGGCGGGATCATTTACATTAGGCAGCCTTGCGCCCGGCTGTTTAGCATATTGCCCGCGCAATTTACGGAGCAACTGCTCCGTGAATCGCGGGCAAAGCGCAATATTTGCGTGGGCGCAGAGAAAAAATATTTGCTCTTTGCCCACGCAAATATTGCGCGATTCTACCTGAATCTGGGCCAATGAATACGGCTACTTTTAACATCTCTGATGTACCCAACGTTCGTATCATACATCCGATAATGTCTTGTGACTTCATTCATTGGGGTAAAAGCAAAAAGACCTACAGAGGGTCAGTAGTTGAAAAAGAGAAACCGGCTCGGCAAGATGGAAATGGCTACCCCCAAAATCAGAGGGTGACCCTATGGGGGTCCACCTACACAGGGGGCCACAATTATGAGCTAGTGTTACACCTGAAATGTTACTGGTATCAGTTTTAGACAGGGATGTGCAACTAGTATGAGTGTATGTGGGGGATGGGCATCAGTCCAGGGCTCAAGAAAGAAACAGCATGTTCCCTTAGGTTAGTTCTTTACTATATACTATTTACTATGGTGATGATGATGATAAATGTACAAGATATTCAGAAACAGAAGAATCAGGACAAGCTGGCCAAATCTATATTCATAGTAAATTGTATTATAGCCCAAAATCCTCTTTTTATTTTAAAATAAAATGTTTCAGAACAGAATGTATAACTATAACTTCACATTATTTTAGGATGCAGACTGCAGGATCATCTTGCAATAAGAGATGAATGCTCCAACCTATTCAGAGAATAGCCTCTAGCTGTACCATTTGGCAGGAACAGTATCCTTTTCTGAGCAATTGTGTCTGAATAAATAGTCCAGAATAACCATTCTCTTTGTTCTCTAAAAGCTGACAAATTAACTGTCAAGTAACTTTGTAATGTCCTTTTTAAACAGGTGAACAGTGTATTTATTACAGGGAATTGCATACAATGGCACAAACTGCATTTTCAAATTGGTTAATCTATTACATACTATTCATAGCCAAACCAATCAAAGATGTTCACCTGTTAGTACACTTCCTTCAATACACCCCTAGCTGTGATGAGTAAGGCACTACAGCAAACCCTTTTTTTATCTGTGTATGTCTGTCCTAATTGTCTTATTGTAGTCCAAAGCAAAAAGAAAAATGTTTAAAAACAGTTATAACAGTTATAAACAGTTATAAATGGTGCTGCCCACCTCTAAATATTTTTTTTTTTTCAGCTAGATGATGATCATTGTACTCTTTGCTGTGAAGCAAAGACAATTTAACCCCTTGTGGGATGAGACTTTGAAGGTGACAAGAACACCAATGTTATAAAAATATTAATTTAATTACAAAGATATGAATACAATACAGTAAAATTTGTGCAGAACTGCGACGGACAAGAAATCACACAAA